>NC_139655.1:28135838-28153338 GCF_951799395.1 Argentina silus | reverse complement strand
AGGGCTCTATAAATGTTGCAGTGACAGACTGTACTGCTCTGTCATGTGGGGTGCCTGTGGGCTGCCTAAGGGTGTGCCTGCCACCCATGAGAGTCGCCCCACAGAGGATGGTGGTTTTCAGACTTTGCACACCACTTAACTAAACGCTACAGTAGTGCAACACTACCCATTCTTATTCAAAAGAAAGAGCAGAGACAGAGAGTTTAGCAGATTCTATGGTCATTTAGAATGACCATTAGACTAGAACTCAAAAATCTGAAAAGATCGACACTATGCGTCCTGATATGTATTTGATGTCCTGTAATTGTTGTTTAATGTGTTTTTTATTTATTTATTCATAGGCTCTATTTCTTATGTAAAAAAAGAAAACTGCTTATATATAGTTTTTTTTATTGTGAGCACGAATGAAATAAACTCAAACTCAAACTCATAGGTATAGGTTGTGTTGCTGGACAACTCACAACAGGGTAGAAATGATGGTACAGGATAGAAATGCTAACTATACAACTAATAGTAGAACTTCTGATTGCAAAGTGAAGCTTGCTTAGTAGGGAGGGACTTTTCAAATCCAGCCATAATGGAATTAAATCAGGGTTTAAACCAGACACTAATCCCTCATTTCTTTTTTTCTTAAATACAATTAGTTCAGAGTGAGGATTGTACAGTTGTCACAACCAAAAGCTCCAGGGAGGAATGAATAAAGTATTGTATTTAACACAAGTTCCCGTGTGTAGGTTTAAGTCTGAATAATAATGTATGCTTGGCTGTAAACAATGTCATTACAGTGTCATGTCAGACAGAAGGTCTCCTCCCCAAGGCTGTAACAAGACAGACATTGTTTTAGTGCGGTGAATAGACATCCACTTTTATTACCCCTGACGGACTAACACATCATTAGAGAGATGCATTCAGTGGAGAAAAATAAACACATTGGGAACCCGTTATCTGGTGTTACATCTGCAATGAGAGACCATGCCAATTTAATTGGTCCTCTGGGGATATTGTTTTTACAGTCCACTAAGTCCAGTCAGATACATAAATGATATTCTAGTTGTGTCCAAAACTTATCACCACATTGCATTTGAATACCCAGCACATGATTTGAAATGTGGAGCATTTCTTTATATCTCTCAACAACAACCTTCAAAGACATTTTTATACTTTTTTCCCAAGTGATACAAAGAGACCATGAGGTCATCTTGTTAAATGTTTGTCTCTTTTTTCTCTCTTCCTTAAAACAGTTATGCTCTCAAGTACATGTTAGATCTAAATATTTTATTGCTCACTTATTTGCGGCTTCTGAGTGGTTTGCCTCACATGATTCAGTCTCCACTGTCCTGTAATCTTAGTCTCAGTAAAACAATAAAATATGCTTGTTTTGATTTCCTAAAATAACGCCAAATGGCAAATTCTCCAAGGACAGAGAGGCCTTGACCTGGTCAGTTTAATCTACATGGTCCTCATTTTATAACGTCTTCTCAAATCGAGCAGGTGTTTATTTTCTGACCGTATGACCAAATCATCCCCTCAAGGCAACTTGACAGGATAGTTGTCAATCTTCATTTCTCTCTACCACAGAGCTGCATTTAGACTGAATAGGCCCTTCATCCACATGTACACCAGTCACTACCCCCTAGTTAGTCATAGAGACTTTTTCACAATTGGTTCCACATGTTGCTATTGTTCCAGGTCCTTGCTGGGCTGTGCTGAACTGTACGGTTTGAGTGCTCTGAGATTGAAGACTTGCCTAGCCTCTGAAGCCTGGTGTAAATATTTATGTACTGTCATTTTGTCTTTGTGTCAACCGCACAGTGTCAGAACCCGGAATAACAAACCCAGCGTGAGTGATGGACCTGGAAAAAGGCAGGGTTCTATTTTTGGGTAGATTGGGGGTGCTGTGTTGGTTTCGGTTTGGCTCCATGCCAGGACAGCCCTGGCTGCGTTCTCTGAGTTCCCTTCCCAATCCATGTGTGTACGGATCCGTCTCAACGGCAGCCAAGTCCCCCAATCCAGCCGGCTGCAGTACAAGCACAGTAATGATGCGATTACATTATCCCACGTGCATTTAAGGCATGACGAATATGAGTCAGTGTAACATGAAAAAGGCCTTGGATAGGGGCAGACAGCCATGTTCGTAAAGACCATCTTTAAAACACATTCACTGAATAGTCAAAATGGAATTTGTTCCCTAGTTTCCCTTTTCCAAGGAAGGGTTCATTCTAGGTTCAACGGTTTTAAATCCTCTTCAGGGAGCCCTAAAACCAGCTAACTCCACCCCTCCTAAAACCCTACTATTAAACCTTTCAACAACACCAAAACCCCCAATCCCGCTGCAGAATGTCTCAGTGTTGGACAACAATACAAAAATACCCTCTCTCTGTTCTACTATACCAAACTGCAAGCTCCTCATGTCCCCCATATTTGACAGTGCCAGGTTCTCATTAAAAGCACAGAGCCTTGGGGAACCTCATCGGCTCTGGTTATGAATGCTTATGAATGGTTATGAGTCCTTCGCCTCGTCATAAAACCCATAAATCCTCAGGGTGGTGTTGTATTCACTTAAAGAAGCCCCTGAATTCTCCCCCTGAGTGAGGCTCCCCCGGCGCGACGGAAGAGATTTATGGGCAAGACGCTGGGTAACTGAAGCCCAACTTCCCTCGGGGGTGTCTCTGCCATATTTGTATGCTCGAGATGCTATGCTCCCTATGAAAAACGAGCCCAGTCGCAAGCAATGGTTTGTCCCCCTTGTAGAATTAGGAGGGGAGGCAGCCCTTAATCAAAATGAAATCTCTGGGTTGAATTTGTCATGATCTCTCTGATATTTATTTCATTTATTTCAAGGCTAATGACAATGTATTTGGAGTTTAACGTTTTTTTTTCCTCCCATCTTAACTTATTTTTCTATCATGAATAAACTCCCAGAGAGTGTAAGGAGAGAGAGAGAAGTACCTTTGTTAACATTGATTCAGTCCTGTTACAGATGATATTGGTGTGCAGCTATGATAGAACTATTGGTTCCCAGTTTGACAGGGAACCAATATAACAGTATTCTTTGGTACATGCATTGCTACAACTGTAGAAATACATTCAGTGAGTCTCTTTTGAATGGATCTGAAAACCCAAACTTGACAAGAGGAAACAACAATTTGACTTTGATGCAGTTAAGGGAGAATGTGGTTTCATTCAAGATGCCTTTTGACAGGTTTATTTTTCGTCGTTGACAGACTTTGTTTGTTTGGTGAAGTTTTGGACCACACCTCTAATGACAGCTCATTTCAGTCAATGCTGGGTGTATGTACATGAGAGCTTTCTGACACCGGAAATCATGCAGGTACAGAAATAGCTGTGTATCAGGAGTCAACAAAGCAGCCCAGACATGGTAATAGTTCTGAAGTGTGATCTCTCTAGCATTAAAAGGGTTTTGAAGCCTCAAAAAGCAGCACAACACCCTCATGTCAGATGTTTTGAAATACAGCACTTAAGGGTATTTATTGAGGAGGGATTTTAGAATACAATACTGCCTATTAGCAGTGTATAGACTATAGAGATATGTTATTGTGACTACAATGCAATGTTATGCTGAGAGATAGGGAACATGCATAGCCTCGATGCCTACCTCATCACCTATCAGGTTACAGATCTGTGTAGACGGCCAGTCTTCATCTCTCTGCAACCCCAGGGGTCTTTGATTCTATTGGCCAGGGGTTAATGGGTTGGGCGCCATGGCGACAGGCATGTTGATGGTGAGCCGTGTCTGTGTGTCTAGGGTTAGACATACATATGTGTGTATGTGTATGTGTGTGTGTCTGTGTGTGTGTGCGTGCGTGCGTGCGTGCATGCGCGCGCACTGTCGAGACACAATCTTTCCATCTGTCTCTCATGTACTCTCTCCACATACTGACACACTCTATGTACAGTAGCCATTAGTGTGAGCTACAGTAGTGATTAAGGAAATGGACTGGAAGACTTTGGTTGAAAGCCCAGGTGGGGCATATTGACGCTGTGCCCTTGAGTGAGGCTTTTAACCTTACATACCTCACTAGATACAGCATCTATCTGTGGGGGTGGATGATAGAGGGAACTTTAAGCCATATAAGCCATATCTGAATAGAAGTATAGTGAGTGCTAAACTGCAGTATTTTGTCTTTATGTAATCCTTATTCCACAAGGACGTCTCTTCTGGTTTGAACATCTTTTCTGAGCGAGACTTTGCAAAGCATTGAAAACAATACAAGTGCACATAGACATTACATACAGAGCTGCGAAACAAAGACTATGTATAACTCAATTTAAGCAGAATTCTATCCTCCACATCAACAAATTAATCAACAACTTTCTCAACTGAATACAGTATCTGCCTTGGGTTTCTGCCTTAGTTCAACAATGTTTTGTCCTTCATCTTTTTCTATCCTCTGATTGGCTAACGTGTCTTTTCCTCCCTTCTGATTGGCAGAGATGGAGCCGTGGATGCACAGGTTCAGGGCCGAGGGGACAGTGGATTATTCACAGCTGACCTTTGACCCTGGCCAGAACGAACTGATTGTGGGAGCCAGGTAACCCAATCTGTGTCTGTGTGTGTGCGTGCATGCGTGCTTGTGTGCGTGCGTGCGTGCGTCCATTTTCTGCCCATTGTAAACACAGTGTTTGATCAAAGCTGTCTTTACGCACCAAAAAAAGGTGCATCTCTAAGCTGATTTCTAGTGAAACTCATTGTTTATGTCATGAGCATCAACTCTAATTTAGCAGAGTGAGTGTGTGTTTTCCTTTGAAGCAGATCCAACTTGTGATTGGGGCTAAGATGAACCCTCAGAACAGAACAAGTAGCCAGAGAGAGAGAGAGAGAGAGAGCGTGTGTGTGCGTGGTCATGCATTTGTGTGTGCGTGCGTGCGTGTGTTCCCCATTTCCAGCTAATGGCTTTGGTTGTCAATACTAAATCTCGTCTACAAAGAGCTGGAGATGACGGAGGAGACACAGGGATAAAGGTACAAGGCAAGCAGTCACAAACCAAGCTGTGGGAATTTGCTAATGCACCTCAGTACAGAAGACAGTCACAGGGAATTGGAACAACTGGAAATTGGAAAGACATTTGGACTGACAGATAAGGAGCAGATAGAGTACTATAGAAGTGAACAGTTCAGAAGTGGCGTGGCTATAGCCGGTTTGACAGCGTCCAGTCCTGAGATTGACCCTGAGACCGGCCTTGGCTATTGTAAGAGTGTAGCTGGAGCACTCATTTCTCTGCTCAGACCCAAGGGTTTCAAGATAGGGGTGGTCTGTACCTGGATTGGTCTGCCTGGCTGGAGGCAATCTAAGAGGAAGTGTCTAGGGGGTGAGGGGGTTGATTTGGGACAATGCTTGTCCTTTTGGCTGAGAGGGTTGTGCTCCGAGGAGGACTCTCCAGAGTGTAGGGGCTAGGAAAGGTCACAACATAGGAGCTCTCAGACAGACAGCATCACCTAAAGTATCTCAAAACCCCATATTCTATCCCCATAGATAAGATGGAGTGGAACACTTTCGATCCATGCCTAAAACTATTGAATAAGTCAGACGGTAGAACTTTCTTCATGGGCAAGCCTTTATTTGTGGATCTAGTGAGACTATTACATAGTGTTTAGGGTTGAAGCACTCAAAAATCAGGCAGGGATAGATGTACTGTAATTGTCTTGGAACCCACCTGACGCCCCTTGGAATTGGAACTTTTAAACAGGGTTTTATAGACCCTATGGACGGCCCTGGCCTGAGTGAGAGTGGTATGACTGATAAATGAACAAAAGAGGATCGATGCAGATGTCAATACTGTAAAGAGGGTCCTAGCCACAGCAAAACGTGTGTGATAGGCACTCTCCATAAGATGGATCTGTGTGTGTGCATGTATGCACATGCATGTGTGTGGGAGTGTGTGTGTGTGTGTGTGTGTGTGTGTGTATGTGTGTGTGTGTGTGTGTGTGTGTGTGTGTGTGTGTGTGTGTTCCTATCTATGTGTGTGCTGCTTTTGACTCATCTCATATGAGGGGGTTTTGACTGGTGTATAGTATTCCAACAATCGATGCCCACATACACTTCTTTCTCTGACATTAAGTTAAAGCTAGCATGCCAGTAAAGTGAATGTAGATTAGATTCCAGATGAAACAGAATGACCTACTGTGTAGAGACATGATGTCGATGATGTTGTAATGCTGAACACGTACAGTACAACTTGTGACATTCATAGTCAACAGACAGAGTAGACACACACTCTCTTCAGAGTGTTCAAAAGCTTGGAAGTATTCTTTGAAGAGTTCCAAAGAAACCGTTTTTGTTTGTTGCCTTACAATGAAAAGTTGTACTTCAGGCAGTGATTCAAGAATGCCTTGGGCAAGGCTAGAGAAGTGTTAATTGAAGTGAAGTTTTATTTTTCGGCTTAAGGTTTCTTTGACTCCTACTGTACACATATGCATGTTCACACACACACACACGTACATACACACACACACACACACACACACACAGACACACACTAACACAACGCCTCAGGGCCGATGTTCTGTTCAGATTAGAGCGTGGAGTCTTTTCTTGTACAGCATAAAACATTTTCTTTGTCACAGACAAAAGATGCATGTCAATGTCATTTAAGAATGACTCAGTCTGGAGGCTGTCTTCCTCTTTATGAGGGCATGCTGTACAAGGAGTAGAATGACGTTTTCTGTCAATGCTGAACTAACATTAGTTTTGGGTTATTCTCTCCAGAATGATGAAGGTTAGGATTGGATAAGGGTACTTAATATGTGCTTAAAGTTGATGATGGAAGATGATAATGGAATAAGTATGAAAACAACTTTTCACATCTGACATGTTCCTTTTCAAAATCCTTGAGGGCTGTTATGATCATAAAGTGCTGTAATTGAATGTGTTCCTATTTGCAGTTCGACATTCGGAAAGTATTCAGACCTTTTTACACAGTGTAAATTGATGAGGGGAAAAAAATAACTTTATCCATTTTAGAATAAAGCTGTAACATAACAAAATGTGGAAAAAGTGAAGGGGTCTGAATACTTTCCAAATGCACTGTATATATACACTCACCGGCCACTTTATTAGGTACACCTTGCTAGTACTGGGTTGGACCCCCTTTTGTAGCCCATCTGCTTCAAGGTTCGACATGTTGTGCATTCAGAGATGGTCTTCTGCATACCTTGGTTGTAACGAGTGGTTATTTCAGTTACTGTTGCCTTTCTATCATCTCGAACTAGTCTGGACATTCTCCTCTGACCTCTGGCATCAACAAGGCAATCTCTAGACTGTAAACCCTAGAGATGGTTGTACGTGAAAATCCCAGTAGATCAGCAGTTTCTGAAATACTCAGACCAGCCCTTCTGGCACCAACAACCATGCCACGTTCAAAGTCACTTAAATCATCTTTCTTCCCCATTCTGATGCTTGGTTTGAACTTCAGCAGGTCGCCTTGACCATGTCTACATGCCTAAATGCATTGAGTTGCTGCCATGTGATTGGCTGATTAGATATTTGCGTTACCGAGCAGTTGAACAGGTGTACCTAATAAAGTGGCCGGTGAGTGTATATCCTTTATAGCAACCAGAAAGAAGTGAACTTGAAAGAAAGAAGAAGAAAATGACAGAAAAGAAAAATGGAGGTACAAATAACTCATAGATAGTTCTGAAAACCTCTTACAAGAAATGCTTTTCCATCCAGTCATCTTTTTCCAGGTCTGTCCCCTTTACAACTTCAACCTTCAGCTGTGCCCTATCTCTCTTTTACTTTCAGAAATCATCTCTTCAGACTCAATCTGGAGGACCTCACATTGATTCAGGTGAGTCTTTACCAGTTATTCTTCAGTTATGTCTCTATCTCTCTCTCTCTCTCTCTCTCTCTCTCTCTCTCTCTCTCTCTCTCTCTTTCTCTCTCTCTCTCTCTCTCTCTCTCTCTCTCTCCTCTCTCTCTCTCTCTCCTCCTCCTTCCTCCCTCTTTCCCTCTGAGTGTCTGACTCACACAGTTATTGCAAGTGAACCCACAGTCAGGCGCTGGAGGGGCTTACTGTGCTGTATGATATTGTCATGGTACTGTACATCGAGGCATGATGAATGTGATATTGTCATGGCACTGTACATCGAGGCATGATGAATGTGATATTGTCATGGCACTGTACATTGAGGCATGATGAATATGATATTGAATATTTCAAAACAGACATGAGCCAAGGTGTAGGAATTGCTAATGCACCTCAGTACAGAAGACAGTCACAGGGAAATGTAACAACTGGAAATTAAAAAGACGAACACGGACTGACAGATAAGGAGCAGATAGAGTACTGTAGAAGTGAACAGTTCAGAAGTGGCGTGGCTATAGCCGGTTTGACTGATGTCCGGTCCTGAGACTAATCCTGAGACCGGCCCGGGCTATTGTAAGAGTGTAGGTGGAGCACTTATCTCTCTGCTCACTAGCCAGACCCAAGGGTTTCAAGCTAGGGGTGGTCTGTACCTAGACAGAGCTGGAGCTGGGTAGGTAGCTATGCTTCCCCCTGGCTATGTTTGACATTCCTGTGGTCCAAAGCCTCCATTTTGCTGCCATCATAATGTTTATGGTTTGCTAGGTTATTTACACCTTGTGTTCTGCATTTTGCCAGAGGAAAAAACTCACTCTCATTCTCCCTCTGCTCTATATCAGAGCAAGAGCCACTGAATTGAACTGAACCTAATGGCCATTTTCATCAAGTATTTTATTTCACTCTATATCATTCCAGTCTGTTCAGGTCTAGTCTAATCTGGTTTCTTATGTACAGTCGTCTTTCATTTTCTTGTCTATTCTGATGTGTGAAATACATTAATCTCTGACTCTGTGTAGAGGGTTATCATTTATTCAAACAGCACCATTGTTGTCAAAATTCTAAATATGTGTTTGGCCAGAGATGGGGAGGTGGTGGGGGAGTGGGGGGGGGCATGGGGGGGAAAGAATGGGAGAGTGGGCGGAAGGAGTGGAGGAGGGAGGAGAGGGAGAATGGGAGAGTGGGCCGAATGAGTGGAGGAGGGAGGAGAGGGAGAATGGGAGAGAGGAGGGGGAAGGAAAGGTAGCGAGATTAAATAGGAGAGGGAGCCAGGGCAAAAGAAGAAAAAGGCAAGAGACGAGAAGAAGCGAGAGATGAGAAAAAGAAGATGGACAGATAGAAGAGATTAGAGAAAGCGACAGACACAAGGAGATCAGAGAGCGAGACGGAGAAAGAGAGACAAGAAAGGAGGGACCCCCCACAGGGAGGAGCACGGATCTGTGGGGAGTCTCTCTTTTGTCGTCATTCGTGGGGACAGAGCCTGTTATTAAAAACGCTCCACGCCACCCCCCTCTTCCCCTCGTCCAATCATCCCTTCTCCTTTATCTCATCCCTTGCTTCACTAGCACCACAGAATCCGAGGGGGAGATTCCTCTAGCCTTATCAATCCCCTAGCCCCAAGGCTCCATCCCTGGAGAGACAAGGCCCTAGTAATCTCCAACAAGGCCAACTGCCAATTTAAATTGACCCAGGGACTATAGGCCCTGCTTTGCATGTGACTGGTCCAGGGTTTCAGAGTTAAGGAGCTAGCTATTTAAGCCCCAGGGCTGAGCTGAAGTGGTGTAAGTTCTATTGTGTGCCATGGTGCCACTCGCCCTCCTCCTCTCTGTCTCTCCCTCTCTTTTCCACTCCTCTCTTCTTCTCTCTTCTCCCGTTGTAGAATAAGGGATTAATTGCATTGAGATTTGGTGGCAGCCTTGGCATGGTTTACAGATGTTTTTTTTTCTTATTGTTGTTGTTCAGTATGACTGAACAAAGTGAAATTCTCCCCTGCCATTGCCGCTCAGCTCCAATGCACTGCATTACTGATTGATCAAATGAATTTCAGCCTGTTTGTGTGTGTGTGTGTGTGTGTGTGTGTGTGTGTGTGTGTGTGTGTGTGTGTGTGTGTGTGTGTGTGTGTGTGTGTGTGTGTGTGTGTGTGTGTGTGTGTGTGAACAAAGACAGTTTTGCCAGAATAATCATTGGTTCTTGTTGTTGTTGTTGTTGTTTTCTGGCTGTCTAGATGTTTAGATGTTGGGAAGAGAAAAATAGTTTACTCAAGGAAAGGGGAAAATAACCTACAAACTCCACCCACACACGTCTTTGTGATTTCAGTCCATCATAATGTAGAAATACCGTCGGTGCAAGCCCTTTGGCAGTGATTTAGCTTGCCTTGCACACAGTGTTAACATAAATAAACAAATCTGTGCGTGGTTTGATGAAGCTTAACGCTGCGAGCTGTACTTGTGCGGTACACGATTAACGTAAAAAAACAAAAACAGAGTGGGGGTATAATTAACATATGATCGATGTGCTGGCTTGATCTCGTATGCACAAATGCATAAAACATTTATGAAAATGGCACAAACATCCACCAAGGTCATTCCATGTGGAGGGAAAATAAATAAACGCCCTCGTCCAATGCTCTCAGTCACATTGATTCAATTTGTTTAATTTTCCTTCAATCCTTCACCGCTTAAAATGAAAAAAGGAGCCTCTGGCAGTTCTGGTATTGTTGTTTGAAGGTTTTTCCGAGAGTGGTGGCACTTGGAGCGATAGCTAAGCGCCCTCGGTCTTTCCTGGGCTAATGCAGATATAGAGTTCAGCCCCAGAGATCGATAAAGCTCGAGCCCGGGTATCATAATCTCTTCAGTAAATGCCCTGACTGCCTGCCTGCCAGTAATGAAGAATACAGATGTAACAGAAGGCAGAAGTGAAGTCCTCTTATGAGAAGAAGGGATGAAGTTTAGAGGAGTCTGTTGCCATTTGTTTTTCTCTTTGCGTGCATCTCCCCATGGATTTTCCTTTTGATTGTTCTATACGAGTGAGGGAGGGTTCAGTCGCTGGAGACGAGAGACTAAGATGTCTTCTGAGGAAGTATTTACAACACATGAGAACACTTTGAGAATGCTAAAATGCTTTCGAAAAAAGGGGGAAAAGTTTCTGCTTTCGTATAGAATTTCAAGTGGTACTTCATAGGAGTGACACAATAACAGGAACTTAAAAAAAAAATAAAATAAAAATAGGGGGGTGGTCCCACCTATATAATGGAAGGGAAATGCAGTCTTCTCTCTGGCCCTGATGAAGGTCAATGCTCCTGTACTTGGATGCATCTCAGTTGCCTAAAGTGGCTTTCTCTCTTTCATGTGTACTGATCTGAAAACACCTAAAGCTTTTCTTGTTCCCAGTACATTCACATCAGTGCAAATTTAGGAGAGGAGAGAGAGGAGGACGAGGAGGAGGAGCAGGAGGAGGAGAGGAGAGGGAGGAGGAGGAGGAGGAGGAGAGGACAGGGAGGAGGAAGAGGAGGAAGAGGAGGAGGAGGCCACTGTAGCCTATTGAGATGTATATGTCCAGTACCCTAACCCCCCCCCCCCCCCCTTACATACACCACTCACCCCCTACCCCCCCACCCCCCCTCACCCCCCCCTTGCCAACCTCAGTCAGCAGAATCAGCCTTGGCACTGCCACGACAGGCCTCCCAGGAGCCCGTGCACACCGTACCTGCTGAAGCGTGGGGGCATTGATTAATCGTCTGTTCCCTATTTGCATTGTGTTCACATCCCATTGTGTTGCCGCGGGTGATGAATGATCACCTGGACTGGTTTAAAGCTCAGCGTTCCATCTTCTCTTCCTGTTGAGCTCTCTATGGTTTAGGGAGCGCCTCACCAGGACTTCCTGTCTCAGTATCCATCATTAGTGAGCTGTTTCCTTCCTCCGAGACAGGGAATCTAAACAACAACACGAAGGCTCCAGGCTCAATGTTTAGATTAGACAGTATGGTGAATCATAGCATTACAGCAGGTGGGATGTTATTGGAAGTTGCTGGTCCTATTGTTCAAATTGAATAGAATGGTAGGAGCTAAAACAGCTTATCTCTTTTCCAGGGTGTTCCCTCTTTCTCAGTAACAACATTGTCCTGTCAGGCAGAGGTGAACACATTGACAATACATCTCCCTGAGAGAAGCAATGGTGGGGTGCTGAGAGGGATTTTGGACCACGTTTTCCTCATTTCCCCTCCTATTGTATGCCTTCGTGTGTAGAGTAGAGCTCATATGCACCGGGCAAGAAGCCCACCAACTGCAAGGGGCGAAAGTCCCTGTCCCTGTGCAGTGTTTCAGCAGCTTGTCTCTCCCAATTATGCTCTGTCAGTGAGACAATTACCCATGTTAATCAGTGGCTAACGAAACACCTCCGCTAATTCCGAAAGCGTTGCTAATTCAATTACCAAGTGGGAATAACTCTGCCATTTAAATGCATGGAATAAATACTATTAGTAGAATGGGTGGAACACATACAAAGCACCTTCCATGATAACATGGACATGACCATTAAAGGGCTGGGAATGGGGGGGCTGAGGGGGGGGTCTTCTTTCTGTCTCTGATGGTTGCCTCTTCGAAACGTAGAAACACAACAGCTAAGTCCAGGGAGGATGTTGTTGTTTGGAACTTCAAACTTACGCCCTGCTCCTATGACGTTTCGACACTGACAGTAACAACTTAACCGATTGGCCTGTCTGTTCTCACTGTAAGACACACATGTCAGGTGTCACAGGGGCTCTTTTGAAATCCCTTATTTAGATTTCAACTGTTATATTTAGATCGTGCTCTGTACCCTATCTAACGTGACATGAAACAGACAAAGATTTGCATTTGACATTAAGACCAATTTGGTGCGGGGAGGCTTTCATCAGCTTACATCAGCCGACATCAGTCTGACTTCCAAATGTCGCTCAACATCAAAAGGTAATATCAGCTATTCAGCAGAGATTACATTTCTCCCTGAGCCTCATCGTTCCTTCTCTCAGCTCCCTTCATACTGAACCGTAGTATAGTCTTCTTAAGGAGTCCCTAGACAGCTGTCAGTAGACAGTGTGTTCCGGCCTTATTTATGCAAAATAGATTCCATGTCATGTCTGAGGACAGCACTGTTTTTGAATTCTCTACACCCTCTCTCCCTCTCTCTCCCTCTCTCTCCCTCTTCCCACACTGTCTCTCACTCAGTGTCTGCCTTTCTCACTCCTTTCCCTATCTGTTTTTCTCTTTCCCTCCCCCCCTCCCTCTCTCCTCCCCTGTTTTTGTCTCCTCTCTCTCTCCCTTTCTCTCTCTCTCTCTCGCCCCCCCCCCCCCCTCTCTCTCTCCCTGCCCACGGTCTCTCCATCTCTCCCTCATTCCCACCTTTGGGTGACAATAGCCCCTCAGTTGGTAAAGGCAGACACATGCTGGGAACACAATGGCTCATCTCTTGGATGCCAGACATTGCTGGGTACAGTGTAGAGGGGAGAGGGCGGACACAGAGAACATGCATACCTCAGGACTCTATTCAGCTCTCTCTCTGGGGCACTCAATGACTGAGTCTGAATGACCGTACTGTACCCTGGTCTAAGACCTACAGTTCTCTCTCTCTCTCTCTCTCTCTCTCTCTCTTTTCTCTCTCTCTCTCTCTCTCTCTCTAGTGAAAGATGTTGTAAAACAAGTTCCTTTCACATCAGGGACCTCAAAGAACAAAGCCAAAAAATAGTAGAAATGTCAGCATATTCCCAACATTATATTTCAATTTAGGACAGATTAATCTTTAGAGCACAATGAGTCTAAATAATAATGGGGTTTTAATATGTAAGACACTGGCTCTAGCAGTTGCATCTCTGAGCGTCTCTACTCTGTATTCCATTTGACATCTTGGTAAAGGATGCCATCTCTTTCCAAGCTTCAAAATTAGGGATCATATTCACTCAATATTTAACCATAACAGCATTTTAAACTTGCAAACCGGAATATGGATACATAATCCTTCAGACTGTCCTCAGCCTATTGCCGTATGGAGACAATGAACTCATTCATGTGAATAATGATTCGATTTATTGCATTGCGGCCACTGTGCTGTCTTCTATGCACAGGAATATTATTCATGCCTGATATCATCATCATATTTATAACATCATTACCAGCCTGTCATAGTCTAACCTACCTGAGAGGTGCATTATAGCTGGCCATAGCTTGTTTGTGATTTTGTGAGAGCATGTTTTGCACACACACACACACACACACACACACACAAACAAACACACACACACACACACACACACACACTTCCTTGGGGACAGGCTGGGCTGATGCTGTGTGTGCATGCTGAGTTGCTTGTGCTGCTGATGTGTTGTTTGTGTCTGGGGTGACTGGCCCTAAAATAGCCAGCTTTGGCCTGCTGGAACGTGAGCTGGCACCGTGTCAGGGTGTCAAGAGAGTCAGAGAGAGAGAGAGAGCTGAGTGGCCCACCCAACCCCTCCATGCCCTCTGTCCTCTGTCCAGTACAGTAGGCTTCACATCACTATCACTTTCCTTCTTTCTTTCTCTCTCTCTCTCTCTCTCTCTCACACACACACACACACACATACACACACACACACACACGTGTGTGTGTGTGTGTGTGTGTGTGTGTGTGTGTGTGTGTGTGTGTGTGTGTGCGCGTGTGCATGTGTGCGTGTGTGCGTGTGTGTGTGTGTGATAGCATTATACCCTGACCCTTTAGGCCATTGAGACAGTAGAGGCTCCCTCATAAAACACATAGAGGAGACTCTCAGGGCCAGTTCAGAGAGGAAATGAAAGGAACTTTCTGTTAAGTGCTGAGGGGGATTCAACTCATCCTCTCTGTCCCATATGGAATGGTCCCGATATGGAGATAAAAAAGAATATTCTGTTTCAGATGGTTACAGTTTTTCTCCACTGCTTAAACCATTTGTATGAAACTGAAATTCACATGCCCACCACAATCACATACGTGAGCCGACAGTGAAATTTTTAGCAAAACAGAACTCTCTACATAAGACACCAAAATATATTGAGTAAGTGTTGACAAACAACACTGAATTATTTCCTTACAGCATATAGCTATTTCTCCCATTTTATTCCATACATGTAGATGCTCATTGCTCAACAGTTCTACTGATAATCAGTAATGCAATTAGTTTTTGCTGGGTGAAATTCTTCACCTTTGTTTTCAATTGAACGTTGTCCAACCTGCACAATGCATATTGATGTTTATAGTGTTTAATTAGTGTGTCATTATGAAATTAATGGTGGAATTAATTTTTCATTAGATGACAAATGACACTGTTTTGAAAGTTGTAGTGCTTGTTGCAAAAGGAATGTGGTGTTTTGGTTGTTTAGGGAAACTGTTTTCAAAAGTTGAATACTGTTTTAAGAAATGTGCTCAAGCAATCAAGGAAAAAAGCTGTAACTGACTTAAATGGCTAAATAATGGTTACATTGTTAGGAAGTTGTGGTAAAGTTACATTTGTACATACACTACATCAAATGAGAGTGGTACATAAAGTTACATGTGTACATACACTACATCAAATGAGAGTGGTACATAAAGTTACATGTGTACATACACTACATCAAATGAGAGTGGTACATAAAGTTACATGTGTACATACACTACATCAAATGAGAGTGGTACATAAAGTTACATGTGTACACTACATCAAATGAGAGTGGTACATAAAGTTACATTTATACACTACATCAAATGAGAGTGGTACATAAAGTTACATTTATACATACACTACATCAAATGAGAGTGGTACATAAAGTTACATTTATACACTACATCAAATGAGAGTGGTACATAAAGTTACATTTGTACATACACTACATCAAATGAGAGTGGTACATAAAGTTACATTTATACACTACATCAAATGAGAGTGGTACATAAAGTTACATTTATACACTACATCAAATGAGAGTGGTACATACAGTTCCAGCGGTGCAGAAGTCAGAAGCGTCTCCCCTCTTATGCTGATGTAGAAAGATGTCGATGTCCGTTGCTTGTCAAAGTTTGAGTCCCTCGTTCTCCCTGATCTGGATTGGTGCGAGCAGCAATTTCATGAATCGGGAACTTTTATCGATGAGAACCCCTGTAGGTCAGGCTAAAGTTGAAGGGGAGGAATTGGAGTGTGTTCTGTTATCCCCTCAGAGAGGACAGCCCCGGCACTATCTGCTAATTCCTCTCCAGTAGTAAAACATGGAAAGCGTCCCCCAGTTTTCTCCCGTATAAATCACATTGGCATTCTACTCTGTGCTCACCTCTCGTGTCTAAGGATCCCTCATTTTCTCTCATATAAATCACATTGGCATTCTACTCGGTGCTCGCCTCTCAAGCCTAGGCATCGGTTGCTGTGCACCTTAATTGGATTTTCTGTCCATATTTAACGTGGCTGATAAACTGGTACAGTCTCTGTATAATCATTTAGGATGTATCACATCCTCTCTCTGTCTGTGCTTCAAGTTCATTTGGCCTCTCTGTCAATCCATGAAACCCAGCCAAATGAATAGGTAAACAGGACAGTCAATACCAATACCCCCTGATCAAATACACCCTGATGCTGATTGGAGCAAAGTATCTTTCAAATGTTTATTGCAATATCTATAGTGTCTCGACGGCAGACTCAGAGCGCTATGCACACTCCACACTCTGGAGTCAAATATTGCTTGTTTAAAAAAAAATGTAAAACTTCAAACAAGCTTTTTAGTTTTTAGACTGTTGGACATCCCCATTGCTAACTTCTGACTAACTAACTGACTAACTGTTTCCATAAATAATAATGTAGGGTTGAGGAGGAGCTTTCTCAGGCTCAATAGAATGTCGTCCTCTGTGTTTCGAGAAAGATCCAATCAAATTGGATCTTTTATTTGGGTCTCCACCTCAGAATGCCAATATAAGGACAGCAGGTGTTGTATCTGAGATACATCGCCTGTGAAAAGAGGCTACAGTGTCTGTGGCTGTTGCTGTGTGCTGTGGCACTTTAATAGCGTCAATTTCACCAGCAGATTTAACACAAAAAAGTGATATTTTGACTGCATACAGTTGACTGCATTCTCTGTTGTTCTAAACTGTCTACTCTGAGTTTCCAATGGCGTTTCAAGCTGTCATATTTTGTGGTGCTGTTTATTGACAATTCATTGTGTGTTTCTAACGTGGTTGGCTGCCTGGATTGAGGGTTTCTGATCCTCTTTCATGCTGTGCCATTGTGTCTCCAATGCTGTTTTTCTCTCTCCTCAGGAGGCGGAGTGGCACTGTGATGAGTTCACCAAGGGAGCCTGCTTCAGCAGGGGCAAGTCTGAGGTAAGACACAGATCCAACATGAGATAAACACAGCCTGAACTCCAGCTTCAGTGCATGTGCATGTGTGTGTGTGCGTGTGTGTATGTTTATAGCATGTCTTTACCTGTGTGTCCCAATGTGTGTGTGTGTGTGTGTGTGTGTGTGTGTGTGTGTGTGTGTGTGTGTGTGTGTGTGTGTGTGTGTGTGTGTGTGTGTGCATGCGTGTGTGTCTGTGTGTCTGTTTGTGTGTGTGTGTGTGTGTGTGTGTGTGTGTGTGTGTGTGTGTGTGTGTGTGTGTGTGTGTGTGTGTGTGTGTAACAATGTGTGTGTGCGTGCATGCATGAATGTGTGTGTGTGTGTATGTGTGTGCGGGC
>NC_139655.1:28118338-28133338 GCF_951799395.1 Argentina silus | reverse complement strand
TAAGATAACGTTGCCTTTATGCACACAATATTCCTACATGTATACACATATACGGTCAGATTTCATTCTAACCCTCACAGTGGCAGAAAAAGGTCAATGGTCTTAGATCTGCGATATGCAGCCATCTCCACTGTATCTCAAACCATAAGCCCTTGCCTAGCCCTGTGATGTATCCCATTCTGTTCCCCATGATATTAACTGCTAAAACAGTGCTACTATTAGCTGTGACTCCTCTCTGTCAGACCTGGCCACGTTCTAGACTAGCCCTCCTGTGGTTGCATCTGTTGTATCCCATTATGTGGTGTTGCACTTCATTCTTTCCCCCCTGTTGGATCCGGTTGCCCTTAAATGGCTATTGAACAGTGCTAATGTTAGCTGTGGTCTGTGATCTGTGTCCTCAGGAGGAGTGTCAGAACTACATCCGTGTCCTGCTGGTCAACGGGGACAGGCTGTTTACCTGTGGAACCAACGCCTTCACCCCCATCTGCACCAACCGTACAGTAAGGACCGATCATGATCATGATTGACTGATCCCTCTTCTTTTCACTTCTTTTCTCTTGTCATCTTTTCTCTTCTCTTCTCTTCTCTCCTGTTCTCTTCTCTTCTCATTTTTTGTCTCATTCATTTCCTCTCCTCTTTTGCTCTTCAAATCTTCCCTCATTATCTCGTCATCCTTTCTCTTGTCTTCTATTCTATTTTTTCCATTTCATTACGATGTATTCCCTTCCACCTCCAAACCCCTACTCCTCAACTTGTTTTCCCTGATGTAGTGTCTTTGAGTTTGTAGAAAAGTACTATACAAATAAAATGTATGACTATTATTGTTATTATTATTATTATTCCACTATCTGAGTTTACAGTGTTACAGTGAGCCAGCCCTCAGCCGTACTGAATCCTGAGGCTTAACCAGTGGAAAGAGAGTCTGCTGTGTGGTTATATTATTGGGGTTATAGGCAGGGGGAGATCAACTTTGTAATGATATTTGTTTTTCTCCAAAAGCACTGAATTGAAAGGTCACTAGCTCATAACGAATGTTTACTACTGTAGAAAGACAGAAAGTATAAATGTCAAGACATTATTGTGGTAGTATTTCATCAACCTTTGTCATATTTACCCAGAGTGAGTGTTTTAATCCGAGAGATTAGGGGAATGTAACCACAGCCTTCACTCATGGACCGGTTTTACTATCAGTAGTAATGTATGAATAAAGCATGACATGGAATAGAAATATCCTATTAATTCTCTAATCACTGGCTCAACAGGCATGCACTGAAATGAAATGAAGTCATTTGACTATAGGCCTGCTGTAATAGGCCTACTGTGATTTATTCAAACCAGTGCCCGGAGTCTTGAATGCAGGATGATTTCCCCTTTTCTACTGTATCAGGATCTGCTAGTGATTAGAGAATGTAGTCCCCAAGTCATGTTGTAAATGATCATGACGATAATGATAATGAAGATGATGATGATGCTGTTGGTTATAATGATGATGATTGCAACAATGACAGGGGGCTAATTTTGACCAAATATCCCATTTACTGCTCTCAAGGCTATGAATTATTGAATCACACCAAACACCTTTACCTTCAGGCTGTTTGGTTGCATTGACGGAACAGTGTTACCTGGCAACAAATCTGAGAGGATGAGAGTACAACCGATCTAAAACCCCAGGCAGTGATGGGTTGCACTGAAAAAAAAATCCAAAGCACTTTACAGGAGAAAGGTGGCAATCTTCTCATCCACCACTAAGATGTAGCATCTAGCTGCATCCATCAGCACAGCCTAATGAACAGCTATCGGAGGCGTTAAGGTCGAGTCGCCCCAGTCTGTGTCCCACCAGCCCAGCTGCTGTATGTCCCACAGAGACATCTTTCACTCTGCTGCTTTAATATGCATGATGGATGCAGCCTCCCTATCTATTTATTCTATCCCCCTTCCCACTCGTCTTAAAGACCCAATTGATCCAAACACAGCCATCTCAACGCAGATTGAGCTCTGTCAATACAAGTCTTTCATCTTAGTCCAAAGCCCAGAGACAGAGGCACTCTGTTTGGTCGTGCCGGAGTGGAGGTAGCTAGAGTGAACAGAACCATTGATCCAAATCGACCCACTCCAAAAAGAACCTGGCCAAAGTAGCCTCCTCCTCAAATCGGCACTTTGAATGGACCCTATATCCCACGAAGGAAGTGGAGAGTGTACCTCTCATTCAGAGACCTGGAACTCAGTCCATTGAGGATAACCATCACCGTGTCAGTGTTGTGGCTGTGAGATTGTTCTTGAGCTGGTACTTGAGCTGCACATTGTGGCCAAAAGATATGGGTGTTTTGGCCACAATGTACAGAATGTGGTTTTAAGAAGACACACCTGCATGGTAGAATGAAAACGGTCTCAGAATAAACCCTTGTGAAACCCCTATTGAGCAGTCTGCAAGTGTCGACAGTTCAGTAGAAAGTTTTACATTGGAAAAAGCAAACCATTATAATAATGATACTATAATTAGTTTAGTGATGCAAATCACTTTGAATAAACTGAGAAAATCATTTGAGATCTACCTCCCAGCTCTGACTGAATGTAAGGAAGGTAGTAATCTTGCCCCTCAGCATTTCTTTTCCCTTTTCAACTTCTCCATCATGAGTTATAATTAAATATTGGCAAAGAAGTACACATTCCACTTCTTAAACATTTTCAAAGCTGCCTCTGTGTATACTGCGTTTTTATTGGGAACAAGTGCACTGTCTCCTGGCCAAGTATGGGTCATGCTGTAAAATATTTTTAAATGCAGGGAGCCGGATTTGGCCTCCATTTCAAAGGCAAAAACTAAAGGACTGTGCCTCGCATAGAGCTGCTCATGAAAACAGCGAAGCCCTCACTGATGTGGTTGAATAATGGTTTATCCAGGAGAACAGATGGACGTCCACTAGAGTCATTATGGACCCAGCCCGCATAGCATTAGAACTACATGAAGAAGCATTTAGCAGCTTCCCTTGGAAATTCTTGGCGAAGCCGCAAGTTGACTTAGCATTGGTTTGACTGACGCTTAGCATTGGTCTCGAGCCAGATTTATTTTAGATTTGTATTTTCACTCCTCATGGTTTAGCTTATGGTTTTTGGATGGGGAAGGCTCTTCCAAAAAGGTTGTTTTCAGAGATTCTGTGTGTGTGTGTGTGTGCGTGTGTGTGTGTGTGTGTGTGTGTGTGTGTGTGTGTGTGTGTGTGTGTGTGTGTGTGTGTGGGTGTGGGTGTTTGTGTACCATGACATGAACGTAATGAGATGAGGAATTTCTCTGTCTGGGAAATGTGCATATTGGGAGAAGCAAATAAAACATACAGATGTGACTGTGAAACAATCTGGCCCACAGTTTGCATCGTTTAACAGTAAATGCTGCCCCTCGTGACTTTAGAAACACACTTTAACTTTTATTATCATGATCGATTACTGAGTAGAAAATGGAAATCTCACTGGTGGTAAAAATCACCGAGCCCCATGTGATACTCTTAGCTCTTGTCTTGTAGTGTTATTGTTCTGCAGCCATTCATTGCAATTGAGACTAATCAATAATTGCATTGAGATGTACGGATAGGGGAGTTGAGAGCCCTATTATGTGTGTGTGAATATCAATGCATCAAGTGCCTCCTCTGTATCCACCCCTAAATATTTCAGCTGGCTAATCAATCTCTCTCTCTCTCTCTCTCTCCCTCTCTCTCTCTCTCTCTCTCTCTCTCTCTCTCTCTCTCTCTCTCTCTCTCTCTCTCTCTCTCTCTCTTTTTTCCCCTTCCCCTCCCTCTCTCTCTCCCTCTCTCCCCCCCCACCACAGTTGACTAACCTGACAGAGATCCATGATCAGATCAGTGGGATGGCACGGTGTCCCTACAACCCTCTCCACAACTCCACGGCCCTCATCACCTCCAGCGGGGAGCTGTACGCCGCCACCGCCATGGACTTCTCTGGCCGAGACCCCGCCATATACCGCAGTCTGGGGGGGCTGCCGCCTCTCCGTACCGCCCAGTACAACTCCAAATGGCTCAATGGTACAGTAAACACACGCCCTGGGACATGTGGTAAAGTGGGTTGAGCAAAGGGCAGGTGTTAATGGGGTAGTTGGGGTTAATGGGGTAGGTTGGGAGGCTAATGGTGACTGTAGCATGGTGTCGATATTTGAGTTGGGTAGCTGTGGGATAGCTGTGTCAGTGGTCGCTAACATTGATTTCTGCTGTGCATGTCATGTGTGCAATTCTCTGCTAAGGTGAGGAAAATCACTTCCATGCTTGTTTGTTTGGATTCTTTTCTACTTTAAAGTGAATGAACACGGCTGGGGTTAAAATTCACTCACTTGAAAAAAGAAGCCATGCTCAGAGGCGTCTTCTTCTTTGAAGGAGAAGTGACATCGAAGTGATTTTTCAGTTTTGCACTAAAACATCAAATCAATGTCTCTGAGGTCCCAGTTCAAGAGTCCGTCTGGATTCTCTCTGCTGATTGGATAATTTGCTTCAGCTGCTCCCTCTGAGAGAGCAGGTCAATCGCTATCTTGTCAGTGAAGGATTATTATCTTGATTCGCATTAAAGCAAAATTGAAAAAAAAAAAATTAGAAGCCACCACATACATAGAGCGCAGCAACCTTTGAGAAAAAGGTTTAATAACTAATTTTATGCCAAATTGATTATTTTTTTCTCTCTCCCTGTGATGCTGTGCAAAGGTGCAGAGGAGAAGAGGGGTGAGGAGAAAAAAATGCTCTTTCATTTAAAAGTGAATTAAATCACTGTCAGTGAGAATAAAAGCGTGCGGTTTAGATCCAATAATGTCATACATAAAAATTAACACCATAGCAATGAAAACCCTGTGAGGTCGCCAGCTTTAGATGGGGTGATAACTATTACTGTACACCTGTGTTGGTCATTTCTCATCCTAACCTTTACATTTTGGGGGATGACAAATGAGTTTTCCTATTAGAACACAAAGCCATAAATAACAATGCCATCAGTTATTAAGAATAATCACCTACTGGTGTCTACCACAGCCCTATGGACCACTCGTCAATCTGTCATCACTTATGGTTGAATCTCTCTTTCTTTCTCTCTCTCTCTCTATCGCCTCCTCCTCTCTTTATCTATCACTCTCTCCCTCCCATCCTCTTCTGCCATCCTCTCTCTCTTTCTCTCTCTCTCTCTCTCTCTCTCTCTCTCTCTCCTCCTCCTCCTCTCTCTTCATCTATCACTCTCTCCCACCCATCCTCTTCTGTCCTTCTCTCTCTCTCTCTCTCTCTCTCTCTCTCTCTCTCTCTCTCTTATCTCTCTCTCACAGAGCCTAACTTCGTGTCGTCCTATGACATTGGCAATTTTACCTACTTCTTCTTCCGGGAGAACGCTGTCGAGCATGACTGTGGTCGAACCGTGTTCTCACGCGCCGCCCGTGTCTGTAAGAACGATATCGGAGGCCGCTTCCTATTGGAGGACACCTGGACCACCTTCATGAAGGCACGGTTGAACTGTTCTCGACCAGGAGAGATCCCCTTCAACTACAATGAGCTGCAGGGTACCTTCTACCTGCCTGAGCTGGAACTGCTCTATGGAATCTTTACTACGAATGTGTGAGTGTGAGATACACACACACACACATGCACGCACGCATGCACATACACACACAAACCCCCCCACACACACACACACACACAAACCCACACACACAAACCCCCCCCCACACACAAACTCATACACTCTCTCAAACACATTATAAGTACTCAAACCCACACTCAAAAACAAACTTTCTCTCTTTCTTTATCTCTCTCACCCACACACTGACACACACACACACACACACACACACACACACACACATGCACACACACTACAAAGCAACTCGTCCATCCCTCCCATTGTTGAATCTTAAAAATCGTTTCTTCATGGTCAATGCCTTTACATTGTTGAAAAAATATTTTCTGAAGGGTCATGAAATCACATGTCCCTCCGGGCACAGCATCTAATGAACAGCCACAATAGATTATCATTCACACAGTTTTAGCCTCACAGTTTGAGTCTCATTTGTCATTTTCTCATTTTGCGGAGGAGAAACGCTCTTGTTGAAAACGACAGCTGGAAAAGTCAAAGCTATCCATCAGGCCCAATTCAAATGCTTAGTCAGAGAGGCAGAACATCTTAATTGTAGCCTATTGTTGAATTTATAATCCTAGAAAGACTATCACTCACCATGGGATCTGTGACAGAACATGATAGGGCCAGCTGTGGAGGACCATTTAGAACAAAGATACAGTGTCTGCTGTCTGAATTCTGTTTCTCCTCTTCTTGTTGCTCTCTCTTCCTTCCTTCTTTCTCCATCACTTTCTCATTCTCTCGTTCAGGAACAGCATTGCTGCGTCTGCGGTGTGTGCCTTCAATCTCAGCGCCGTCACACAGGTGTTCAGCGGACCCTTTAAGTACCAGGAGAACTCGCGCTCCGCCTGGCTGCCATACCCCAATCCCAACCCTGACTTCCAGGTAATGTCTTATGCAAGAACTCCAAAATGGCCGACTCCTTAGGCTAGCAAAAGCCTACACATGAAAATCCCCTATCCAAATATTAGGATTAGGAATTGCTATCGGTTTTTATTAGAAACTAAAACTGAATCTGAGCCAATAGACAGAGGTAGCATACTTTAATTTATTTGACAGCCTTGACCCTGTGTGACTCTCATGGACAGTTACCTCTAGATGTTATGGCCTATGCTTTTCACAGCTGTTTGTGGTCTCCTGGTTGTTCTTTTAGCAGTGTAAACATGCAAGGTGAAGTTTCATCACCTCCACACTGTCCAATTAACCAAACCACAAAAACAACATAACACTTTTATCTTCTGCCTTTTGAAGTGTGTGTGTGTGTGTGTGTGTGTGTGTGTGTGTGTGTGTGTGTGTGTGTGTGTGTGTGTGTGTGTGTGTGTGTGTGTGTGTGTGTCATTTCTGATGAGAAAAGCCCCAGAGTCCCAGCACACATTCCTCTCTCATTAATTAGTTATCTCTCTCTCTCTCTCTCAATCACCTCTCTCTTCTCATGAACTTATGCTTAACGACCTCTCGTTATAAAACCCAGTGAAGAGAATTTTACAATGGCACCAATGGGCCATTAGAATGGGCCATAGTTCAGTTCTACTGAGTGTTGCTGGTGTTAATAAACCACTCAACTCCCCCATGAATGGCAGTTTATTTTCATACTCCTCTCTAACTCTGTGGGGTTTTCTAACAGAGGGGTTTTGGGGCTCTGTGCTAGAGTGATGACATAGAAGAAATGCTCTATATGTTCTAAGTGCTAGCTCTTCATCTCTTCGATCGTCTTTTAGGAGATAGGAAGTAGGCTAATCCAGGCGGTGGTTTGAATGTGATTTAATTTGTCTTCCAGTGGGGGAGACATATGCGTTGCTACACACATGTTCCCTATCAGAGGCACTCATGTAACTATGAGCCTGGGGGGTACTGTAAATCAGCCAGTTTTACCCTTGATACACACACATAATGGAGATACACATGCAGAAAAATGCAGAAAAACACACAGACAAGTATATTAACACATGATAGCGTGTCTCATATTCATGAGCTTGGACATTGCATTGAAACATTGAAGATTGCATTTCCTATCATCATTTCTCTGGCATTAGTGAAGATTTCTTGAAGCAGTTTGGCACATATACTTGAGTAGTGACAGACTAAATGTAGGCCAATTTTCTGAATGATCCATTGAGCCGTTTTTATTGAAACACATTGTGTGAAAATGTAGTATTTTTTATTGCTAACATTTTTAGTAGTACTTAGCTCGAGTAGTTTTGTGGGACAATAACTAAAACAATCCAACTTTGTTTACAATGAGAGGCCCCTACAAAATGTGGTAGTAACATAAAGCAATGCATCGAAATGTTCAGAAGTTTCAATGTGCAGCAGTCCCTTCTCTCTCTATTGACTTAGATAGACAAATGTAAACTAATTGACGGTGACTGTTGGCAACTATATATTTTCCTCCATGGCTTATGTCCCAATAACAACCATTACGGTGGCAGACACACGTAAGTTGCAACAGCAATCTCCGATGCTAGCTACAGTATCAGTTTAACTAGAAAATGACTGTGAAGCCAAAAAAGAAAAAAAATGTGTTAGCTAGTAAGACATTAATCGGGATAGTATTACAGTGTTGACATGTTAGATATGTATTTTAGTTTTGAGATATTGATATTGTTGTTTTGAGTGAGATGTCTGCCATGTTTTTTGTTTTGAAAAGCTATCTGGTTGGCACAAGAT
Organism: Argentina silus; assembly: GCF_951799395.1. NCBI lineage: Eukaryota > Metazoa > Chordata > Actinopteri > Argentiniformes > Argentinidae > Argentina > Argentina silus. The sequence goes on along the minus strand of NC_139655.1, from coordinate 28,125,067 downwards.
TAATGCATGGTTTGGAAAGCAGTTTTAGCCAATCAGATCACATACAGTGCATTCTGAAAGTATTCAGACCCCTTCACTTTTTCCACATTTTGTTATGTTACAGCCTTATTCTAAAATGGATTCAATTAATTTTTTTCCTCATCAATCTACACACAATACCCCACAATGACAATGAAATAGGTATTTAGAAATGTTTGCTAATTTATTACAAATAAAAAACTGAAATATCACATTTACGTAAGTATTCGGACCCTTTGCTATGACACTCAAAATTTAGCTCAGGTGCATCCTGTTTCCATTGATCATCCTTGAGATGTTTCTACGACTTGATTGGAGTCCACCTGTGGTAAATTCAATTGATTGGAGATGATTTGGAATGGCACACACCTGTCTATATAAGGTCCCACAGTTGACAGTGCATGTCAGAGCAAAAACCAGGCCATGAGGTCAAAGGAATTGTACGTAGACCTCTGAGGCAGGATTGTGTCGAGGCACAGATCTGGAGAAGGGTACAAACAATTTCTGCAGTATTGATGGTCCCCAAGACCACAGTAGCCTCCACCATTCTTAAATGGAAGAAGTTTAGAACCACCAAGGCTCTTCCTAGAGCTGGCCGCCTGGCCAAACTGAGAAATAGGGGGAGAAGGGCCATCGTCAGGGAGGTAATCAAGAACCCAATGGTCACTCTGACAAAGCTCCAGAGTTCCTCTGTGGAGATGGGAGAACCTTCCATAAAGACAACCATCTCTGCAGCACTCCACCAATCAGGCCTTTATGGTAGTGGCCAGACGGAAGCCACTCCTCAGTAAAAAGCTCATGACAGCCTGCTTGGAGTTTGCCAAAAGGCACCTAAAGGACTCTCAGACCATGAGAAACAAGATTCTCTGGTCTGATGGAACCAAGATTTAACTCTTTGGCCTGAATGCCAAGCTTCATGTCTGAAGGAAACCAGGCACCGCTCATCACCTGGCCAATACCATCTCTACGGTGAAGCATGGTGGTGGCAGCATCATGCTGTGGGGATGTTTTTCAACAGCAGGGACTGGGGGACTAGTCAAGATGGAGAGAAAGATGAACGGAGCAAAGTACAGAGAGATCCTTGATGAAAACCTGCTCCAGAGCGCTCAGGACCTCATACTGGGGCGAAGGTTCACCTTCCAACAGGACAACGACCCTAAGCACACAGCCAAGACAACACAGGAGTGGCTTCGGGACAAGTCTCTGAATGTCCTTGAGTGGCCCAGCCAGAGCCCGGACTTAAACCCAATCGAACATCTCTGGAGAGACCTGAAAATACTGACGCTCCCCATCCAACCTGACAGAGTTTGAGAGGATCTGCAGAGAAGAATGGGAGAAACTCCCCAAATACAGGTGTGCCAAGCTTGTAGCGTCATACCCAAGAAGACTGTAATCGCTGCCAAAGGTCCTTCAACAAAGTACTGAGTAAAGGGTCTGAATACTTATGTAAATGTGATATTTCAGTTTTTTATTTTTAATAAATTAGCAAACATTTCTAAAAACCTGTTTTGGCTTTGTCATTATGGGGTATTGTGTGTAGATTGATGAGGGAAAACAATTAATTTCTTCCATTTTAGAAGAAGGCTGTAACATAACAAAATGTGGAAAAAGTGAAGGGGTCTGAATACTTTCCGAATGCACTGTATTAGCATAGCAAACAACATGCCCAGTGCTGAGTGTCGCCTATGTTTTTTGAAGTACACTAGCCCAACAAAGCTATTGTAGCTGGAGTCAAAACTGAGTCTGATGGTTAGATTTAGTCAGATTTTTTTCAGCTTTTGACAACTGTAAATATATAACTTAAAAAGTTGTTTTTTGTATTTATTATGTATACACAGCAACTTACACACACACACACAGACACACACACAGACATACTCACACACACTTTTAGTCAGCATACTTCACACTTCAGGCTCAAAGAGATCGTCAGCATGAAAACCAATTTCTCCTCTTTGGTAAACAGCTGACCATAGCCATGCCCTCTCCAGTGTTAGTCTGGACAGTATACAGTAGGTCTGCTGAGGGCCATTTTTTAGACAGGAGAGTGTGTGAGTGTATGGGGGGGGGGGGTAATCCAGTCATCTCCATCCCCTCTCCGGCTCAGGGGGAATTGCTGCTAGCTGCAGCTCTTCACCGTTGGACCGCAGCACACTTTATCTGGGTTGTGGTGACATCTTCATCAAGCATTTGTCAATGTTGGAGGATTAGATTTATGAGCCCAGGATTTATGGTGGCGCTGCATTGATGTTACATGGCCTGCTCGCATATCAGGCTTTCACACAAACACACACACACACACACGTGCGCGCGCGCGCACACACACACATAAACATGGACCTTTTTCTTTTTGCCACGCCTCTCCACTTGTGCCTGTGAAATCATCACACACACACACACACACACACACACACTGGCCATTGATTGAGTAGTTAATTGTGTGTCAGAAAACCCCCCCTATTCTTTTAAACTGTATGGATTGATCCAGCTGGTGTTTGCTCAGGTCATGAATCATGCCTCTGTGCATTACCAGCTCAGTTCATACCATTAGTATGGGAGTGCTTTCTCTTAATCTGCATACTCTAATTGCTCATTGTAAAAGCCATTCATTGTTTAGCTCCTTGTGTGAAGAGTGACTGATTTAGCCTTTGGAAACCTTCCTCAAAGATCTAAGCACATTAACTTTAGCAAATTTCTCCCACTGACATCAGCGCATGATTGAATAGTTGGAAGTTCATGCATTTCTCTAGAGTCAAAACGTTAACATAATCTGTATGAACATAGAGTAACCATTATGTCTTGTGAGAGTAATCAAGGAGTCATATCCCAGTACAGTAAATGTTTAGTAGCATCCTGCCTGCCATGCGTTGGTGATAGGATGGACAGCTGAGTGTCACTGGGCCTTTGCCAAATGAAATGTCTGTCCCTCACCTTGACTTCACATAGAAAATCACTCACATCAATCACCCACATAGTCAGAGTCACCACAGATCCCTATCACTCCTCACTGCCCCCATCACACACATAGAGAGACCAGACACACACACACACACACACACACACACACAAATAAAGTATATGCACTAGACACACTGGCTACACACACACACACACACACACACACACACACACACACAAATAAAGTATATGCACTAGACACACTGGCTACACACACACACACACACACACACACACACACACACACACACACACACACACACACACACATTCACACACTCAGATACCACATTTCCCTGTCCTTTGGGGGCTTTATTTTCCCATCTCCTGTGGTGCCGAGGGGGCTGATCCGCTCCACATCACACGGAAGCGTTCTATGATTCGGAGCTGTCACCCTGGGAAGGCCGAGGATTGATTTGTATAAAGTGTGTGTGTGTGGTGAAGGGTATCCATCTCTAGCTCCACAGGAGAGCAGCATGCTATCTTAGGCTCAGCTGAGGGGGCTATTTTTTGGAGTGGTTGGACTCTCAGATTAGATGGAATGGAAAAGGAGAAAGAAGACGTGAAGGAGTGTTTTATCAATTGGTCAGTCACCTTGGGGGTCTGTGTGTGTGTGTGTGTGTGTGTGTGTGTGTGTGTGTGTGTGTGTGTGTGTGTGTGTGTGTGTGTGTGTGTGTGTGTGTGTGTGCGCGGTGCATGGCCTTGCTGTGCTGTACTCCCTCTCTGATAGTGTGATAGTGTTTAGAATACTAAAGAGGACCATTGAGTGCTGTAGACTATCATAGAGATTCATAGACTACCATACAAGTACCATAGACTAACAGTGTTAGCCCCCAGCCTTTGTAGTGGCTCGCGTTAATATCTGCCCCCCCCCCCATACCTGTCTCTCTCTCTCCTCCCCCTCTCCCTCTCCCTCCTCCTCTCTCTCTATCTCTCCCTCTCTCCCTCCCCCTCCCTCTCTCTCTCTGTGTAGTGCGGGACCATAGACTACGGCTCCTATGTGAATCTGACAGAGAGGAACCTGCAGGATGCCCAGAAGTTCTTGCTGATGCACGAGGTGGTTCAGCCCGTGGCCCCCGTGCCCTACTTCATGGAGGACAATGTCCGCTTCTCCCACGTGGCTGTGGACGTGGTGCAGGGCAAAGACATGCTCTTCCACATCATCTACCTGGCCACTGGTAAGGCAGTACACACACACACATGCATGCATGCTCGCACAAACACACACGCTCGCAAAAAATACTGTACACATACACACACACACACACACACTTGAACAAAAACACACACGCAATTACACCGAATTATTCACGGAGCACCATGAAATTGCAACCAGTCGCCTGTTAAGGGTAATGAAAAACACACATAGTACAGTGCAGTATGTAGCACATTAAGAACGAAGAGGACAAGCATGGTTGAAACCTCACATACAGTACAATACTAACACCATCATGCTCTCTGTCTGTTTTAGTCTCACTGTTGTTTCAGGATCCCCCCCTCCGCCTCTTCCACATCACTAGCCCCCAGGCTGCCAATGCTAATATAACTCAGCTCTCATTGTTGTCACCCGCCTGTGTGTGATCAATGCAGCTTAAAACAAGAGCCGTCCACATAGAGGGCATTCTGGATGCTAACCAGACGCTAATGAAAACATCTGAAACAATGCCAAGGCCATTAGCGACGGCTAGCACACATACCTAATCACAGGCTATTAGCGCTAAAGTGCACTCCACTGATTGGAGACGTTTTGTGGTACCTGATAGCTTTACTTGAGGGCCAGAAAATGTCTAGGTACTGAAGCACAGTATTTTCTCAAATGCTGTTTATATCCACAGATCTGGCGAGGTTGATTCCCTTTGTGGAACAGCTTTAGAAAGTGACATTGTTTTTGTTAAGTGATTGTAACGTTTTGGTATAGTAAGCGGACCCAGTTGCGGTGCAGATAAAGTCAGGCAGACGAGTAGGTAGCAGTACCAAACAAAAGCATGTTTACTTAATGTGTGACAGTTACACACAGGTGTAGGTGATAAGTCCGTGATTGAGGCGGCACAGTAGACGGCCGGAGGGAGACACCTAGGGACCCAGTCACCTAGTGCGACCCCCATCCGTAACAGTGCACCCCCCCCAACGAACGCTCCTGCCGTTTCATCGTGGCGCCTCAGGGTGGAGGCGACGGAAGGCAGCGATGAGACCCGGGTCCAGGATGTTGCGCCGAGGCATCCAGGTCCTCTCTTCCGGACCATAACCCTCCCAGTCCACAAGAAAGGGATCTGGGTGCACCAGGACAGGTGCTGAGGTGAAGCACCGCTTGAGGTCGGCAAAAGCGTCTTCCGCTTCTGGAGACAAGGAGTAGGGAAAAGGGTTCTTCCAGGTGAGGGCTGTTAGGGGAGCGGACAGAGTAATACAATTCCGGATGAAACGTCTATAAAAATGTGCAAACTCAGGAAGCGTTCCATCTGCTTCACCGAGGAGGGTTGGGGCCAATCCAGCACAGCATGGACCTTGGCGGGGTCCATCTGGAGGTGTCCCTGGGAAACTAAGAAACCCAAGAAAGTGATGGTGTCAGCGTGGAACTCACACTTCTCTGCCTTGACGAAGAGACGATGTGCCAGGAGGCACTGGAGGACTAACCGAATGTGCTGCTCGTGTTGGCCGATGTCCTGGGAAAAGATGAGGATGTCGTCCAAGTAAACAAAGACACAGTGGTTGAGCAGGTCGTGTCGTTCACCAGCGCCTGGAACACTGCGTTCACGAAACCAAAGGGCATGACCAGATATTCATAGTGCCCGTTCTGTGTGTTGAAGGCGGTCTTCCACTCATCCCCCTGCCTGACCTGGATGAGATGGTAGGCGTAAATCTAGCTTGGTTAACACCCACGCCCCCTGCAGGGACTCGAAGGCAGTAGTCATCAGGGAGAGAGGGTAGCGTTCTTTGATGAGGACGTTCTTCAGACCTCTATAGTCAATACAGGGGCACTGTCCTCCATCCTGCGCCACAAAGAAGAACCCCGTGCCAGTGGGGGAAGTGGAGGGACGAATGAGACCGGCAGCAAGGGACTCCTCTATGTATGCCGCTATGGCTAGGGTCTCGGTGCGAGAAAGGGAAAACAGTCTACCCCGTGGGGGCGTGGTACCCGGCAGGAGGTCAATGGCACAGTCATAGGGTCTATGGGGGGGTAATTCCTTGGCCTGCTGCTTGCTGAAAACCTCTCCCAGATTCCAGTAAACCTGGGAAATACGGGAAAGGTCGCGCCCGATCTCTCCCTCCGGGGGGTCCGGTGTCCTGGTGGAGACGGCCGTGAAGGATCTTGGGGAACAGGAACGAGGGGGTTGGCCGTGGCCGTCGCAGGTGTCACCCCAGCAGAGGAGCTGGCCCAATGACCAGTCTATTTGGGGGTTGTGGGTAGACAGCCAGGGGTGGCCAAGGACTAGAGAGCAATCAGGAGAATCGACTATGTGGAACTGGATCAGCTCCCTATGCCCTCTCCCACCTGGAGACGCACCGGGACCGTGCGCCGGGTTGGCAGTGGCCCAGGTCAGGGCTCGATCCATCAGCAGGGTGATGATATAGGCGACCCGGGCTTGCTCGGTGGGGAAGGAGGATGGCTGGAGACTGAAGATCAGGGAGCACTGGGTGAGAAACTCCTGGCACCTCTCAAGTCACCCGTCGTAGTGTTCAGGAGGTGGAAGTCGAAGCTCACGGGGAACCAGAGGAGGCGAAGGAGCCGCTGTGGGAGCCTCTGCCCCGCCATCC
>NC_139655.1:28105838-28113338 GCF_951799395.1 Argentina silus | reverse complement strand
TTTAAATACCTGGGAGTCCACATCTCAGAAGACCTGACCTGGACTACCCACATCAGTTCTCTGGTGGGAAAGGCAAGGCAGCGCCTGTTCCATCTCAGGCAACTGAGGAAATTCAGAGTCTCCCGGAGGATCCTTCAGTCCTTCTACTCTGGAGCTGTGGAGAGCATCCTGGCTGGCAACATCACCGTCTGGTACGGTAACAGCACGGCCCAGGACAGGCGAACTCTGCAAAGGGTGGTACGCCTGGCAGAAAAGACCATGGGAGCTCCAACCCCCCCTCTCCATGTCCTGTACACCAGGAGGTGTAGGACCAGAGCATACAGGATTATGAAGGACCCTCACCACCCGAAACATGGACTGTTCCAGCCGCTGCCGTCAGGAAAACGCCTCCGCTGTCATGCAGCAAAAACAGAGAGGCTAAGACTGAGTTTCTTCCCCCATGCCATCAGAATTGTCAACGATGACCCCACCAGTGCCCCCCTCAAGTCACTCACACATGCACTGTCATTCTAACACATATGCACACACATAATCATCCATCTGCTATTTATATTGCTTACTGGCTATACTGTTCATATTGTTTATACTGTTTATACTGTCCATACTGTATATTTTTTAGTACTTCTATTTTTATTTTATTGTATTTTAAAACTTATTGTGTTGTTGCACTACTCTGTGGCACTGTCACTTTTGCATTTCACTGTATACTTGTATGCACGTGACAAATAAAGAAATCTTGAATCTTGAATCTTGAACACACACACACACACACACAAAAGCACACACGCACACACACACACACACACACACACACACACACACACACACACACACCAGGCATACTCCCTTTGAAGCTCACCGTTAGCCTAAGTGGTAGTTTCGACTGATCAAAGAGTACTAGCTGTCACTGTTTGATGACCTCATAGTAAGCTAAATGTCATTGTCACAACAGTGACCCTGGCTGTTCTGTCGTCAGACACCATCGCCAATGTTTATTCCCCTTCATTTAGTCAGGCACAACTGCCAAAACAAATAGGGCAACATACAGTATATTTACTTACTTAACTTTCCTCTAGCCAGGTCAAAGCCATTAGGAATGAGAATTCTCTTTTACAGTAACAACCACCTGTGTGGTGGCAGGACAAAGCTGTGCTCATCCTTATGTTATCTAAACCAGCACTGTAGTCATGTCTGTGTTATTGTACACTGCCATGACGGTGACACACACTGGTCGTTGGCAACCCAACTGCACTTAACAGTTTAAAAGCAAAGGAAAAGGCCAATGTCACTTTCAAGGTCAATGATCTTCCTACAAAGATATTCTTTATCTCACACTGTTATGTCACTGTTAAAGAAGAGAAGTATTTTTTTGTTTTTTAAGTGGCAGTGATTTGGGTTGGGAAGAAGTCCAAGGTGGTATATTGTTCACTATGCAGTGTGTGGGCAGACAGGAGATGTGCTTTACCAATGTATTCACCAATGCCATCTGGTACTGGGGACTGGACTCAGTATGGAAATAAGCAAAAGGAACAGTTTGTTTTTCTATGGTTTCATCTACAAGTACAAATGGAACCTGTGGATGGAACAAATGGATTCACTGTGTGTTTTTGTTATGGTTTCAGCGAAGGTAAACTGGAACTTCACTATTTTACTCACCACATGTTTTGAATGATTCAGATATAATAAAAATGGAACTAAGCATAACCATTGTATTTCATCTCTCTGTTTACGTCATAACCCTATTCTTCTGAGAAAAACAAGGGCGCCTCCCAGATGTTCTAGAAACAATAGAAGAGTCCGCTGATCTGTGTGTGTAATTCCACAGAGGCCATGAAATGAGGAATTATCCTCGCCATGATGGTCCGAGTGTACAGTATATGAAACACATCGCCCGCAATATTGTTGTTGTATCTATCCCAGTCTCCCACAGTAGCACAATATCACTCCTTTGTCCATCCCTCTATTCTATTCTTTCATTTCATTAACTAAAATGACAGTGTTCTTTATCTCCCTCTCAATAAGAGAGAACGCTATTAGCTTAGCTGAAAGAGATTCAATATTAGCTGTCTCTTCCTGCTCTCTTGTTTCCTAGACAGTCCAGTCTATTGAAGAGGATGCGTTCTCCCACAGCAAAGCGTTTCAATTTAGACACATGACAGGGTTCAATGGCAAAATAAGAGGAATTCCAACACAATTTCTGCCTCTACCAAAGCAGTTACTGGTCGAGCCTCTCCCTCTCCTGTTGTTAAAAAGCACTTTGCGTTTTTAAATTACCCTGGAAATGTAACTATTACATGGCCCATATCACCTGTGGTTTCAAATTTCACAGCGATGCCTTTCATATTTAGCGTATATTGCCCGGACATCGTTTGTAATTCATCGCTCTTGTAATTCTGCATCGCTTCCAGTTTTTATACCTTTGGACATTCACACCTGCATTTATGACTCACTATGTTTCTGAATGTGGGATATGCTTTCTTTTTACTTTTATTTTTTATTTTCTTTAAAACATCTGAGGCCTGTGTCCTTTGTGAATTATGCTATTTTTAAATATGTTCTAATTTGTTTATGCCCCATCTTGTTTTTTACAGCACAGGATGTCCTCTCTAATTGGACTGAACTGGGTACCTTTGATTGAATGTGATTGTTCCCGGAAACCCATTTATGAGTGTTCCTTCTTGTTCGCGTCCAGTTCTGAATGTGTTTTTTCTACTTCCTGTGATGTCACCAGGTGCGTAATGTGACGGTGGATGGGGGGTTCAGAGCCTGGTCGGGGTGGGGGATGTGTAGCCATAGCGATGGGGGCAGTGCCGGTTCCTGTTTGTGTCGGACGCGGGCATGTGATAATCCCGCCCCACAGTGTGGTGGCCAGCAGTGCCACGGCATCAGTGTGGAGGTCGCCAACTGTTCCAGGTATCTATCTATCCATCCATCTGTTCATCCATCCATCTATCATCTATCCATCCATCTATCCATCCATCCATCTAACTATCTATCTATCTATCTATCTATCTATCTATCTATCTATCTATCTATCTATACATCCATCCATCTGTCCTTCTATCCTTACATCTCTTCATCTATCCATCTGTCCATCCATCCTTCCATCTCTTCATCCTCCCATCCATCCATCTATTAATCCATCCAACCATCCATCCGTCTGTCATAGACGGGCAGATTGAAGGATAAAGAGAGATAAGATAGAGATGGTCTTTATCCTTCAATCCATCCATCCGTCCTCCATCCACCCACCCATTAATTCATCCATCTATCCATCGCTTCATGCCTCTGTCATGTACTGTATCTACCCTATGTATCTGGTAACCCAGTGATAGCTACAGTAAATAATAACCTGTGGTGTGTTTCCATAGAAATGGGGCGTGGACCCCCTGGACCTCCTGGGCCCCCTGCAGCACCAGCTGTGGCATCGGCTTCCAAGTCCGCCAGCGCTCCTGCAGCAACCCCACCCCACGCCATGGAGGACGAGTGTGTGTGGGCCAGAACCGTGAGGAGAGGTAGGACACACACACGCACGCACGCACGCACGCACGCACACACACACACACACACACATACACATTTATACACTCCCTGAACACTTTATTAGGAACACTATACTAATACTGGGTAGTTTTTTGCTCTCAAAACAGCCTCAATTCTTCGTGGCATTGATTCCACAAGATGTTGGAAACATTCCTTTTAGATTCTTGTCCACGATGACATGATTGTATCACGCAATTCCTGTAGATTTTTCAGGTGTACTTTCAAGCTGTGAATCTCCTGTTCTACCACATCCCAAAGGTGTTCTATTGGATTCAGATCCTGTGGCTGGGAAGGCCACTGAAGAACACTGAACTCATTGTCATGTTCATGAAACCAGTTTGAGACGACTTTTGCTTTGTGACATGGTGCATTATCATGCTGGAAGTAGCCATTAGAAGATGGGTAAATTGTGGCCATGAAGGGATGCACATGGTCAGCAACAATACTCAAATAGGCGGTGGCATTCAAGCAATGATTGATTGGTATTAACGGGCCCAAAGTGTGCCAAGAAAACATTCCCCACATCATTACACCACCTCCACCATGAGACGGTGTACAGGTGTTCCTAATAAAGTGTTCAGTGAGTGTATATACATACACATCCACACCACCAGCAGACACAGCCATTGATGTGTGTGTGTCTAGAATCCTATCATGCCTAGTCTCACACGCACAATAATTTTAAATCTGCAGTTGGAAAATATGACTCAATTTCTTTCAAGCCCTTCAGTCAAACTTTGCATCACCCAATTAAGCGTGAGTGGGAAGTCTGGGCTTGGTGCGTAATTATCTGGGTTCCACACACAGATGAGCCCAGCGTTTTTTGAAGCTTGGAAGGTTTGGTGGCGAATAATCACCTCCTAAAGATGTTTGTGTGGTTCCTAAGCAGCATTCAAGGCCCCTCTGAAAAATGTTGATTTACGGAAAAGAAAGTGAGCAAAAAGAAGAGAGAGAAGCATTGAAGCAGTGCAGGTAGAGGACGGTCAGGATGTGTAGAGGTTTGTCTGAAGTGTCCACTTCCTCTCAAGTTTGTTTCCTCTACCTGGAACTTTACTACAAAGTCAGTAATGTGAGAATGGCTTCAGAGAATCCTGTACAGTATCTGTATATGCATTTTCCATATAGACTATCTATTGAAGCCTGCCATGTTTTTAATCAAGTTTGGCCATTCTTTGTGGCTTGAGATTCTCTGGGTTACCAAGATATCATGCTGCTTCTTTCATTCACCTCCTGTGGTTCCTGAGAGATAGAGAGAGAGAGAGAGAGAGAGAGAGAGAGAGAGAGAGAGAGAGAGAGAGTTGGAGGGAGAGAGAGAGAGAGAGAGAGAAAGAGAGGAGAGAGAGAGAGAGAGAGAAAGAGAGGAGAGAGAGAGAGAGAGAGAGAGAGAGTATAAGTGAGAGAGATAGAGATAAAAGAAAAAGGGGAGACAGCGGGAGAGGAAAGAGAGGGAGAAAGAGAAGAGAAGGACAGCAAGCGGCAAACAAGGTAAACAAGCGTACCTCCTCCCTCCGCCCTTACTTGAGGGTTTCCGTGGTAACAGAGAAGCAGAGTCATAATGGAAGTGAAGCAGCAGATTTATCGCCTGTTCAAGGACTCCTCTAAAAGGTTGTTGTCATTAAGCGTCACAATAGGCTGTGTGAACGTTCGATTTGTCAGCTGGAAGGCAATAGAAACGCATTGAAAACGCTGTGGTTATTGTGTGGTTTATATCAAATAAAACAACTATTATCTCATGTAATATGGCCGAGGGCAGTCGGAACAGATTTCCCACATCCACATAGGCTATTGGTCGATAATGCATTGGCCTCTCTACACATAAATTCAACCATTCTAATCAATGGCATATGATGCTAAATCGGGTCCTTTGGCGTGTGCAGGACTCTAGGCTTAACATGCTCTACCAGTCAGTGGTGTGCTGGGGGGGGCAGCATCAAGGAAGGTGACATCAAGAGGCTTATTATAACAAGCTTATTAGGAAAGCTGGTTCTGTCCTCGGTGTCACCCATGACACTGTGGAGGAGGTGGCAAATAGGAGGATGAGGACCAAACTCCTGGCCATCATGGACAATACCTCCCATCCCCTACATGACACTGTGGCAGAGCAGAGAAACTCCTTTAGCAACAGATTATAACAACCACGTTGTATTAAGGAGCGTTATAGGAGATCTTTTCTGCCTGCCGCAATAAGACTCTTCAACTCCTCCGCCGGCTGGCTTGATCGGGGTGACCTAATGCTAACAACCGATTTCAACTTTCCCTGTCCTCCTCCTCTCTCTCCCTCTGGCTCTCTCTTGCTTTCTCTCTTCCCTCCCTCTCCCTCTCTCTCTCTCTCTCTCTCTCTCTCTCTCTCTCCTTCTGTGAAGGGTTCTGATGGACCTGATGTGTATCTGCAGAGAGAGACAATAACCAACTACTGTACACAACACTACTAGCTGAAGCTTCCAGGTGTAGGGTTGAGGGGCCGAATATGTGTTTGGCAATAACACACACACCTCTCTCTCTCTCTCTCTCTCTCCCTCTCTCTCTCAGTCCCACTCTCCCTCTCTCCCCTGCTCTCACTCTACCAGCTCTTGCTCGCTTTGTCTTTCTCTCTCTCTCTATCTCTCTCTCTTTCTCTCTCTCTCTCTCTGTCTCTCTCTCTCTCTCTTTCTCTCTCTCTCTCTCTCTCTCTCTTTCTCTCTATCTCTCCCTCTCACACAACCTGCTCTGCTAATAAAACACCTTGGGCAAGCTCAGCGGAAAATAATGGATTGAGCTTTTGAGAACTTTTGGGAGTTTGGGTAGGTGGTTGCCTCTGAACGAAGGTGTAAATTGCACTCTCTCCAAATCGAAAATAAATCTCTATAGCTAATGCAGACAGCTCACAACGGCAATGCTCTCTCAGGGAGACATCGGCGGTAGATTCAGAAGACGAATAACGATGGCGGATTTCCTGCACGTGTATGCACATCCCATCCGTCTATTGGAGCTGGAAGACAATAAGCCTCCAGGCGGTATGCTGGGAACATATGCAATTTGTGGGAGGCAACACGTCTGGCCCCCATGCCCACCAGCCTAGCACAGCAGGCAGGCAGCAGAGCTGTGTGAATCCATCAGGGCCTTGGGCAGGGTTCTGGGGACTCAGATGCCGTAGGGGAGAGAACGTTGTTAATGGATGAAATATATCGTGTCAGTCTTACTGTTAAGCGATAGACAAGGCCACTTCTGTTGAAGAAGAGTAGGGTTTAAACTTTTTTGTTTCTGTTCACACTTTTTTTTTCTCTTTCCCTCTTTTTTTATCTTTGTGAAAGGAAGGCTCACTCTGGTATACAGTAGTTGTCATTAAAATACAGTTTTGTTTTCATACCTCAAGCGGTCTTTAATCAAGGAGATTCCATAGCCCATACCATCTGTTGTGTGCGGTATAGATGCTGTGATATGCTTTCGGGAAAATCTGAACAGGGTATGATTGGCACCATGAAACAAACTTTGATTCGACGGTGAAATATCCCGTTTCACGTTTTGTTCTGTGGTGATGGGGTATCCAGCTCCCATGTGCCGGCACACTTTACACTTTACCCTGGCTCCCTCTCTGCTTGGCGCACTGACGCCAGATGGTTGTGGTTAGAGTGTTAGAGAGGACTCAAGCCTGGCATTTATCTCACACACACACACACACACACACACACACACACACATACAAGTACAGTACGCCAGACACGCAACACACTCACACACTTTCAATCACACACACTCAATTGCGCCTATGGTATAGACACATACACACACACACACACACACAGATTCCAGGGCAAAAAGTCCACTTTTCACACCCAACTGTCTGAGTACTCTGCCAGTGGCTCCCCAGACAGTTGGCTCTGATTGCTTGTTGTAGGGATGGAGAAGCAGATTAAGGAAAAGCAAATGTTTTAAGACCTACTTTGCCAGGCAATGCTATTGGCTACAATCTGGCTGGCA
>NC_139655.1:28070838-28100838 GCF_951799395.1 Argentina silus | reverse complement strand
GTGTGTGTGTGTGAGTGTGTGTCTACCTCATTGTATGTATTTCTCCCTGTTTGTGTGTGTGTGTGTTGCATCTGTTAGAATTGATGCCCACCCGTGTTCCGCTGCAGGCATTTGTCAGGCGTTAATTGACAGCAGAAGACTGACGTCTTGAGGTGCTATAGAGATGTCTGAGGGAGAGAAGCTTCTAGAAGCAGCATGACTGGGGCTTTATGAAGTGGGAACATCTCAAGTGTTCATCCCACATCTATTTCCCCGTTTAACCCTGTCTTTTAGTTCCTCTTCTGAATCCTTATGCGATCCCTACCCAACCCGAGTAAATATCATTAATCGGAGCATTACATTGCAAGCATAATGGGCATTTAAGTTGAATTAGCGAATCCATTCAGACACATAATGATATTATTAAGAAGAACTTAATTTATGCAGAGCCTTTTTTTTCATACATTCCACTGAAAGTGCCAGAAAACCATTTATGAAAGGCGTAGCGAACACAGGGAATGAATTAAGTGTGACTATAATAATAGTGCAGCTCTTATCTTGTCATAAGCACACGCCAGCAGGTTTGTATACAATGAAGCATTGATGTCCTTTTATTAAACTGTGCAAGACAACCCTTAGTAGTCGAAATAACAGAGTAGAATGCAAATGCCTGTGCTCTTCTGACATTGCAGCTGGTTTGGAGACCATTTCAAAGTCTTACTCAAAACTGTAAAAAAAACAGAAAATTGACAAAATTGACAGCATGTTCCATCACTAAGTAGGTGAGTAGTAGACTAGCAGAGTGTACAGCTTGACAGAGTGTGTTTGAGCCCATGCTGCTAATTGAGCTGATTTGTCTTGGAGGTCCGTGGTGTATAAGGCCTCTGTCCCAGGTGACTCTGAGGTAATAGATGGGCCTGACTACCACCTGGGCCATTGATTGCTTGTAATGCTGCAGGATTAGTAAACAGAGCGCTCTGTGCCCTACGGTGGGAGAGAGGGAAGGGTGCTTAAGGAGTGTATGGAGGCGTGTGGACACACACACACACACACACACACACACACACACACACACGTACACACACACACACAGACAGACACACACACACAGACACACACACACACACACACACACACACACACACACACACACACACTCTCACTCACTCTCTCTCACTCAAAGACACTTATGTTTTCACCACACAGACATATTCCCCCAGCTCTCCCAGCAATATAAACAGTAGAGTGAGAGTAATCATGTTAGAAGGTTCTAGGGATAAGGCCCCCTATTACTCAACCTCCTCCAGGTGTCTGAATGCTACGGAGGAACACACCATAGTCCGCCGTCCGCAGCCTGCCACACTTCAGACACACACACACACACACATACACACACACACACACACACACTCCCTCCTCACGCATCATTTATTAAGTAGTGGAAGAGAGGCTTAGGGCAAGGGTTTAGGTAATGCTTTCACAAGCGACTTGAATGCCCCCCTGACACATTCTCTTCTTGCCCCCCCCCCCACACACACTCCCTCTAGGCCCCCTTGGCTTTTAACACCTAGAAAAATAAGCAAGGCAGCCTGGAGTTGGAGAATTAAATGAGACAGGAGATGCCGGAGTCACTCAACTGTACACACACACACACACGCACACACACACACACGCACATGCACCTGGACACACACTGTCTCACTCACACACACACGCACACACACACACGCACATGCACCAGGACACACACTCTGCCCCTCACAAACACACACACATACACACACACATACACACACACACACACACACACACACACACACACAGACACACACACACACACACACACATACACACACACACACACACACACACACACACACAGACAAACACACACACACACACACACACACACACACACACACACACACACACACACTTACAGTACATCTGTTTTGGATAGAGAACAGCTAGTGTCTTAGGCAGTAAAGATCATATCAAGCCCTCCTAACTTGGGGCCAAACTCCATGATTGTGTTACTGGAACTCCAGGCAGCTGTCTGGTAAAAATGTTGCGCATAATCAAGTACCTCAGCAGAAACACGCTCCTCTCCCTCCCCTCTATAATGCATATGAATGGGCCCAGCAGGGGAGTATTGTTGAAATGACCGGCTAATTGAATCCAATTTTGCGTTCCACATTCCACCCGTCACGTTTGGCTGCGTTCTGCTGCGTTTTCACTTTCGCTTAATTTCTAACGAAACAGAGATGTTACGGCGGCGGCGTGGTGGACTGGAAAGAAAGGCAATGATTCCTGTTTTTATCACTTTTGTCATTTTATTAGCTTTCTCAGGCCCCCGAAAAAGCGTTGGATGAAACATTGAATTACCGGGAGGGCTTTTAGACGGGAATGTTCCTGAGATGAATCAACGTTTATTTCTGATAGTTCCCTCTATTGTAACAGAGAGTCACCTTTACAATGGCTTTCCCGCATAATAAATGCCTCTTCAAAGACCCACGGTGGAACTCATTTGGATGGAGAGTTATTTCACCGGCTGTTTCATTAGGTGTGGGGGTTATGGATTTGTTCAATTCCATTTTATAGGGGCTTTATATTGTATTGATGTTTTATTTGGTGGCCCTTGGTCCGTTTCTAATACATTATTCAAGACCCGTTGAGAAAGTTTGCTTTTCAAAGGTTTTTCCGAGACGTTTATGCAAAGTGTTGCCCTCACAAGTGTATCCGTAGCATCTCTTCTCAAAAACAACGTACTCATTGTGGAAGCAGGTTTCCTGTTTCTGAACATGCCCTCAGAGATCAGTTAAGGTTCAAACCCTGCAATTATCACCTCAGCTTTGTGCAGAAACACTCATTCTCAAAGCTCTGGGAGAGAAAGAAAAAAAAAAAAGCTTACCAGACACGCTCATTAAATATTCACTCTGTTTGGGTGAGTTCGGGCGCCACAACTCACACAAACAACACTTCCTGTTTACCGAGGCATGCTGGGTGTTGGTTTTGTGGCCGTTGCATTCAGACATTAGGAGGAGAGGTCCTATGGGGGGTTGATGCTGGCGGTGGGCCTAGCTGGCTCATGATGTTTGATGATGTTAAATATTAATGCCTGGTGATGATTACTGACGGTGTGAAGACAAGAGTGCGCCGGAGATGACACTCTCATTCATCATGTCTGTAACACAATCTGAGTCCTCCCAGTGGCTTTAACCTTGGGCCCCCACCCCCCACCCCTTCACCACTCCTGCTTGCCAAGTAGGAAGGGGGGGATGGAGAGATAGAGATAAGGGGAAAGAAAAGGGGACTGATAGCGAGAGAGAGAGAGAGATAGAGAGAGCGACCAAGAGAGCGACCGAGACCAAGTTTGAAGAGAGAGAGCCAAGTTTCCATGGGGGTTGGGGGGGGGGGGGCGGGGCGACTTCCAGAGCTGCTGTTTCTCCACACCATCCGAAGCCAGACTTCTGGTGACAACCTGACGGATGTACAAAAGGGACTTTTATCTTATTTTGTCAAGGTCTGGCAGTCGCTCAAGGCCTACTCAGCATAAATAAATAAGTGGCGAGAGATTGCGATATCACCTTCCCCCCTTCTGAATGACGGTGTAATTTCCCTCAGAGGTATCACTCCCCTGCCTGTGTTGTTATTTATCTGCCTTGTCGTAAGCAGGTAGCAAACCGCCCACCTGATTGTTAGACAAACTTTAACTACTCAATATATCAACACAAATTGTGCACGGAAAGCATTTATTTATGGCAGCCTTGCAGTTGGGTAGGGAGAGTGAATGAAAAGAGGGAGGCATTTAGGATGGAGGCAAAAAAAGCATATTAAGACGACAGTCTCCTCTTCTAATAGAGCCACACACATATTAGGCGGCTAGACAGGTGGAAGTGGAGCCTTGACGCTCGGAGGCAGGTGTTTCACTTGAAATAGCGCAACGATAACAATGCTAGCAGGACTCCGAGCACGTCGTCAACTGTAAATGTCACACTGAGATGTGCATACTATAATCCATAGGTTATTTTTTTTCCTCATAATCATTGTTCCTTTACCACACTCACACTTCCCCTTCCTCCCCCTGATATCCCCCCATTCCTACTTCCTCCCTCCTATCATCATCCTTCCTACTCACCTTCTCCCATCCTTCCCCTCTCTCCTCCTCCCTCCCTCCCTCCCTCCCTCCCTCCCTCCCTCTCTGTTATAAATTAAACTTGATCAATGACCTTCTCTGCCTGGCTTGTTTGCCTCTTGCCATGTTCAGCAAGTGGCCTAATGGGAATATTTCCGATGTTGATATGAGCCTGCAGAATGGCAGGCAGGCAAGGAGGGATGGGGTCACGGCGCTCTGCTCACATCCCTCAGGGAATTGTAATGGACATGATGGGACCGAGGGGATTGAAGGGGATTCAATGTGAAATAGTAATGCACATGTTCGTTACCTATTTAGTTGTAGATTAAGTTTTGAGTCAATTGATAGCATTCCATCCATCATCCAATAAGTCATTGTACATAGACACATGTGAGAGGGATTTTCTTTCTTTTTTGCCACAAATCTTTTTTGCAGCAATTACCACAAATCGTGTGTAACACTCAATTCACCAACATTAGCAATTCACCCACCACGGAAGCTACTGTACAGCTATCGATTGCCAATGTCTGTTCTAATCATGGAATAACTCTCTATGTGTTGTGTCCCTCTGCTCTGTGTGTGTGTGTGTGTGTGTGTGTGTGTGTGTGTGTGTGTGTGTGTGTGTGTGTGTGTGTGTGTGTGTGTGTGTGTGTGTGTGTGTGTGTGTAGGAGTACCAGTCCTGCAACACTCTCCCCTGTCCTGACCTGAAGAAGACCACCCCCTGGACCCCCTGGACCCCTGTCAACATCTCAGACAACGGTGGGCATTACGAGCAGCGGTTCCGCTACACCTGCAAGGCGCGGGTGCCAGACCCCAACCTGCTGGAGGTGGGCCGGCAGAGGATAGAGATGCGCTACTGCTCCAGCGACGGCTCCACAGGCTGCTCCACAGACGGTGAGCGGAATAGACAGCAGCTCTCACACTTCCCCTCTCTCTCTCTGTCTCTCTCACTCTCTCTCTCTCTCTCTCTCTCTCTACATCCTCCTCTCTGTTCTATTCCCTATTGGCCTGTAATTGCCTAAATCTCTCTCTCTCTCTCTCTCTCTCTCTCTCATTCATTCTCTCTCTCTTTCTCGTTCATTCTCTCTCTCTCTCTCTCTCTCTCTCTCTCTCTCTCTCTCTCTATCTATCTTTCTCTGTCTCATCCATTCTCTATCTCTCTACCCACCCTCTCCTCTCTCTCTCTTTCTGTACCTCTCTCCTTTTGTCTGTCTGTCTGTCCTCCCCTCCCTCCTCTCCGTCCCTACAGGCCTGTTAGTCCACTTTCCCAGAGCCTCCTATCTCTTCTCTCTCTCTGAAAAAAAAGAAGTGTTATCTTAATCAGCTCAAGTGTTCCCAGTGCCGACTCAACTCTCTTTCCCTTCAGTGGCTCAAAACGTCAAACGTGTTAATGAAGTTCAGACCCATTGAGCGACTTAACAGGTTTTTTTCTTCTCCTTTTTTTTTCCTTTCCTCTCTCTCTCACACCCCCGCCACAACACCATGATTGATCCAACTCACCAAGTTTCCGTCTCGTGGTCTCTGCTAACTGCCGTACCGCGCAGTGTCAGACTTTTACCATTAAAGAGCATACAAACAGGCTGCTAATTGACGTGTTATTTGTGTTGTTGAGTGGGAGGAACTGTATCAGGGAGAGGAGAGAAGGAGGGAGGGAGGGAAGGAGGGAGGGAGGGAAGGAGGCACAACAGAGCAATAAAGTGGGTGCTGGATACAGATGCACCAGTTAAAGGGTGTTTATTGAGTTACTCAAAAGCCTCAAAGGGAGATGTTGGCTGGTTGCTTTAGATCTAGCACCTCACTAATCTGTGTCAGAGTTCATCACTGGCTGGGTGGGCCCAGTCTACCCACTCTGACCACGCGCCAGGCTAATAACCACCAGGGTGTGTGTGTGTGTGTGTGTGTGTGTGTGTGTGTGTGTGTGTGTGTGTGTGTGTGTGTGTGTGTCTCTCTCTCCCTCTCTCTTTATTGCTCTCTCTCCATCCCTCCCTCATTGGCATCATTTGTACAGTTGACTGTTTGTTCACTTTGAAGTGGATGTGCCTCTCGGTGTAGACTGAAAGCTGGCAAACACAACAGCAGTGTTAGAGCGGACTCGCAGTCTCTTGAAAAAGTAATCGACACAACGCGTTTCTTAACAAAGGGCCAAGTGTTGATAGTCTGTCGCCTTTTTTTATTAGCGGGAGGAGGTAACAGCAACAATGTGTGACTCATAAAAAAAAAAGTCTGTGTTCCCAATGTGGGATTAGATTTGGTGTTAATTAAAGATTTTTTCCTCTGAACCCACTGAGCTGAGTTCAACAGTGATTTTGACACTGTGGTAAAGCAGAAATCTTCGTTGTGATGGGAAGCATTTGGTAAGCAGCAGTAGGGGATGTGTTCGGGGGGGGGGGGGATATAAGGGGGGAATATATAAACCTACAAGTATACAAGTAAATACTGTAGTTTGGTTAATTGTACAGTGGTCGGTAGAGTGAATGATGCTATGAGACAACCGTTATACTGTACAATGGCCGCTAAAAATTATGTTGGAGTTGTGTGGGTGTCTACAGAGGCAAGGCTCTCATTTTGACCTCTACAAGTTGTAAATCACTGAGTTCCTATACGATTTAATACTGTGATGTGCTCTAACTCATCGCTGGCAGAGAGGAGAATGGACTCCAATGATCCACTTCTTCATTTTAACCATTATGGCACTTGGCATCCATCTGGTTTGTGTGTGTGTGTGTGTGTGTGTGTGTGTGTGTGTGTGTGTGTGTGTGTGTGTGTGTGTGTGTGTGTGTGTGTGTGTGTGTGTGTGTGTGTGTGTGTGTGTGCGTGCTCTTCAGCCCATGATAGATGCATGGAACGGCCAGACTCTTTCTGAACATCAGACAGAGAGAGAGAGAGAGAGAGAGAGAGAGAGGTGTGTGTGGGAAGGCCTATCCCCCCGCTCTTCAGCCCATGATAGATGCATGGGCCGGCCAGGGCCCAGGGATAGTAGTTAACTTATATCAAACCAAGAGGCCATCCCAGGATAATTACTGCTAGGTGTGTATTGATGTCCACGATCGGGGCAAAAGACCCCGAGATCCACCAGGGATGATGAGCATCCAAAAGGAATGGACTGTCGACTGATAAAGATTTAGAGTAAGGATTGGGCTATTCACTATCGATCTGAGTCCACGCAGTCCAGCCTTTTTATGAGCAGGGTAATAAAGAAGGCTGAGACACAGCTGTGCGTGCGTGTGTGCGTGCGTGCGGCCGTGCGTGCGGCCGTGCGTGCGGCCGTGCGTGTAAAATACAGATGCTCCCATACCCAGACGTGGTCACAGTAGAGATACTCATTGTGGTAAACCTGAGAGATAGTATGTCACCATGTGTGGGAAGAGACAGAGACACACACTGGTTTATTCACCTATTAAACAAAGGAAATAGCAACTAGGATCTACAACCACATTACCTGTCTTTTCGCTACTTTAATTAAACAACCTCTCTTATTCATAAATTCTGAAAAGCTGTAGTGCAGCTTATATGTTGTCTTCAACGTCATTATAATGCACTATGATGCATGTTAGATACCATTCAACATGTTCTAAGTTGTTGCTTCTTAAGATGAGATGTTCCACTGTTGTTTACTTTCTGAGAGATACCTTTAAAACCTATTTTAAAACCTATTTTAAAACCTATTTGGAATTTCCTTTTTCTGCCTCATTTTCAGTTGAATGTCAACACTTTAGTCAAGAGATCGCAGCTATCAGGCATGGGTGACATTTTGACGATTTCAACTCAAAGTGTCATCATTTCACCCGTCTTCTGTTGAAACTCATATCTGCTTTCTATCTGCTCATAACTCATATCTGGTAGATATGGCCAGATGGATCCTTCTGGAAGGAATTGAAGATCTGAGATCTCGTTTCCAGTTCTCTCTCATTACCTCGATGTAGGATATGCTATCCATCTCAATTAGCTGAAAGAAATTATGCATAGAAGATCTAGCCAAGCTATGAGAATGGCTTTCTTGGGCATACTGAGTCATTGCGTACTAGTGATCACAGCTTAATGGTGGTGATTAGTTAATTACTTAAGATCTTAAGTGATTTAGAGATCCTTCTCGTCTTAGGTACCATCATCCTTTACCCTATTCTGATCTCTCCATCATGCTATTCATCCTATTCTGATCTCTCCATCATCCTTTACCCTATTCTGATCTCTCCATCATGCTATTCATCCTATTCTGATCTCTCCATCATGCTATTCATCCATTTTCAGGTGCTAATTGTCAATATGATTCACTCAAACACTCACGCAGCCTAAGCTAAACATTTGTCTGAAATGTTTGATTTGTTGAAACGTGTTTACTTCGTCTAGCACATTATATTTATGCTTCCCTTTTTCACATAAAGGTAAATGCTGTGAAGATCTTTCTACATTTTTTTTTTTTTTTATATAATGCTCTTCCTCCGTAAAGCACTTACCAACACCCAACACACTTCCCCCAGAGGAATGCTGCTGTGAAAAGCACTATATGAATTTACACTAAAGATAAGGTAAATGGAACGTGTGTCACATCATAGAGTCTCACTGGAGGGATCGATAAAAGCTGCATTAATGTGCTTTTGAGGAATGATTCCAATGTCAAGCATGGAAATGGCTTTGAAGTTAGACTCTTTCTGAACATCAAACAGACAGAGAAAGAGAGAGAGAGAGAGAATGAAAGAGAAGTGTGGGCAATAAAAGGCCAATAGGGAGGAGGACGGAGAGAGAGAGAAAGAGAGAGAGAGAGAGAGAGAGGGCAAGTAAAGGAGAGAGAGACAGAGAGCTGTAGGAAGGGAGAGATAGGGAGAGACAGATAAAGGAGATTGCTGCCGATGGCGTAAGTGTGTAATTCCACTTGTCCACCACGGTGAGTGATGGCTTCATCTTTCCAGGGAGAAACAGTGGAGTGTCAGCGTCTGATGTGTTTCAGTTCAGAAACTCCGGGTGCAAGGCCAGGCCCTTTCCTGGAGGATGGATTAGTTTCCCCTTTGCACAGACATTGCGAGCCGACACTGATCCACTCACAGGAAAAACTGACCGATTGGTCTGACATTTACAGTACCCTTATATTTCCTTTTCATCTTCACCTCCCTCTCTCTTCTCCACCTTTATCCATCCCCCTCTCTCTCTCTCTCTCTCTCTCTCTCTCTCTCTCTCTTTGTGTGTGTGTGTGTGTGTGTGTGTGTGTGTTTCCTTACCGCTCTCTCCCTTTCTCTGACTTGACTGTAGGGACTTTAACTTACTGTAACTCCCATACACGTGTTTGTGAAAGCAGGATTACCATTTACTTCCAGAGCTCCTACCTACCTCACCTCCTCCAACCAATGTAAATCCAACGTGCCTTGGTAATGATTGCACCCATCTCGTGTGTGTGTCTGTTCTCTGAGCCTCAGGGCCATCAGGGAGGGGAGTTTTAATTGCCCTCTCAGTAACTTTTAATAAGCGCTTCCCTGAGTCGATCCCCCAGGCAAGCGTTTGACAATTTCAACGACAGCTCTGGGAATACTGTCACAGCCAGCCCCTTTGCCTGTTTCAGAATGTTGTAATCAACAAGAGCTGTTCATTTTATGGATTATACACAGGCTTACACACACACACACACACACACACACACACACACACACTCACACATACAAAAATACACACACACACACACACACACACACACACACACACACACACACACACACACACACACACTCCTCACCACCCCTGATTCGCTCCTCTCTGGGGAGACATCACTGATATGATCTGGGAGTCGGTTTGGGTCGGGGGATGTTGTTTGGGTGGGTTGGGCATGAAGTGTCAGGGAATCTGGGCCAGGGTGAGAGAAAGTACTGTGCATCTCCTCTCTCAATGCCTCTCTCCTATACCAGTGTTGGTAGTTGTTGGTACATGGTGTAGCAAGGCATTACTCTCTGTTGTTCTTTGAGAATGTTGTTGTTAACACTGTTCTGTACAGCCTTGCCAAAGTGGGTTCTCTTTCAGTCGACACACACTCTTGTGTACCATTCACTGAAGACCCCTATTCAATCACGCCAATTGGCACACAAGCTATCTTCCACCTCTAAGTGTATCTGCCTTGCTGTACTGCTTTGGTGTGTGGGCAAGTTCTTTCCCTCTGAGGAGAATTGACTCTTTTGGTTGTTGGCCCCTGCTGTGGCTGTAGTGCATGTGCCAACATCCTTAATGACCACTGAGACAACACACCAACACGGCTAGCCCTGTGGATTGCCTGAATGGATGCAGTCGTGCATTTAATAAGCGATTAATGATTGTTTGGAAGCAAGACTCTCACACAGTCTGCCCACCGTGCCTGGGTTTACTCCACGCATAGACCACTGCCCTCGTTGCAAGCTTTGCTGGATACTGAGGCACTTGAGCAGGGGGTCAGGTACGTGGAGATGGCCCCCCTCGAACTCATACCTCCACCATAGGACCTGTCTCAGGCCCCAGCTCGGTGACAATGTCTATGAAGTTGAATGAGGAGGACAGCGATGCGAGCTATCTGGCCCCGCTAAGGCAGCGTGGGAGCAGAAGGATGAGGTCTCCAGAGTCTGCAGCGCCTCCTTTGATCTCATCATGTAGCTCCCCAGGGCCCTGCCACCGCCCACGAGGACCAGGCTAGATGGGATAACCCTGAGGGGAGATGTCCCATCTGCCCCGGCAACAAGTACATCTCCTCGTCAAGTGCTTCGAAGCCGCCAGGGCATTGTGGAAGCAGCCCTTCTCGAGCCAAGGCATGTAACCAGGCGAATTGAGTCTTTAACAAAAGGTACACAAGAGTATCCTACTCTATAGTGAAGGGTCTCCCTCATCTCCTTCAGAGAACCTGGAATTACAGCTGTACTCATTTAGTTTATTATTCTGTTCACAGCACTGCTCTTTTTGGAACACTTGTATAGTTGTTGACACTGTGTATTACATGTCTCTACTCTATATTGCAAAAAAGCCTTCTTTCCTATTCAACGGTGTACTTCTCTGTCCTTCTTTATGTTTTGCTGGAGATATGGGGTTGGAATTGTATTGTGCCCTGCTGGTTTGGGTGCAGCCCAACTCATTTGAGAAAGAGGCTTAATTCTCTCTGGCTATGCCGCGCTGTTACACAGATCGATAGAAGCAAGTCTCTCCTCATTTAGGAGGGGGAGCGGGATGCTGTTTGATTTGGCGACAGGGGCGGCCTGTGTTCTGACACAATCACTCATCAGACACACGGTCTCTCTCTCTCACACACACACACAATCTCTCTCTCACACACACACACACACACATACACATACACAAACACAAATAGCTCTCTCTCGCTCTCTCTCGCTCTCTCTCTCTCTCTCTCTCTCTCTCTCTCTCTCTCTCTCTCACACACACACACACACCCACCCACCCACCCACCCACACACACACCCCCACACACTCTTTGTGATCCACAAGGGAGGCTTGTGGAGGTGTGAGTAGATTATAAAACCAGTCCATTGCCTTTGGAGAGTTGTATACATACTCTTGGGCCGAGGAGGGGCGTGATAAAGAGTACAGGTCACGGTGGCAGGCAGGGCGTGCCACTGCCTGCTCAGAATCAATAAGGAGCGGGAGCCTCAGCGGGCCTGTCACCGCTCCTGCCAGCTCTGTGCAGGGTGAGTCGGCATGTTCACTCCCAAGGTCGGCTGTAGCTATGAAGAGGTCAGGCTTCTGTGATAGGTAAACATACTGTCCTTTCACTAAAGGCCGCACAGAGAATACAAAACAACCTTGCCAGGATAACAGAATGGAACGTTCACAAATACAAAGAGACCGAGAAAGAGAGAGAGGTAGTGAGACAGAGAGAGACAGTTAGAGAGGGCGAGATACTGTAAAAAAGACAATGAGAGAGAATGACAGAGACAAAGGGAGGGAGGAGGTCAAAGCAAAAGAGAAAAGAGAAAGAGAGAGAGGTAGAGACAAAGAGAGAGAGTTTCATTGTTGTGGTTCAGACAGTAGATAATAGCAGAGCTGATTGAGTGAGTGAATCATTTGTGGATTGTTTGGACAGATCTTGTAATTGAGTTTGAAGTGATTATCACTCACTCAAAAGCAATGATCTCATTCCTTTCATTCAAAAGGCCACCCACTGTAAAAAGGCCCAATTTCCAAGGCATTGATTAATGCACACAGTAATTGGAGTTTAATAGCAATTACTATTTCAGAATTCATTAATATTTCTCCTCCAACTCATTTCAAGGAAGGAGCACAGATCAGTCAAATGCGTGTATAAGCTGAATGGACAAGAGCTCTCTGGTGCTCTCATCAAATCATTTGAGCATGAAAGAGCTTGATGGAGAGTGAACTTTCGTTTTACAGTCTCCAGCCTGACCCTCCCTTTCCCTGCTCTCTCTCTCCCCCAAGGCGAGCTTCTGAGGTCGGGGAGGATCTCGGGCCACATGGTGAACGGAGGCTGGTCTGCCTGGAGCTCCTGGTCCCAGTGCAGCAGAGACTGTAGTCGGGGGATCCGCAGCCGCAAGCGCACCTGCACCAGCCCCGAGCCCCGGTACGGAGGACAGACCTGCCTGGGGCCCCCCCAGGAGTACCAAGAGTGTAACATCACCCCCTGTCCAGGTGAGATATAGAAATAATACACACTCACACGCATACGTACGTATGCACGCACACAAACACACACTGATACATATGCTGTACACACGCATACACACACACACACACACACACACACACACACACACACACACACACACACACACACACACACACACCACCCTATGAAGACAGCCCTATCGAAGGGATCAGACTAATTCATCTCACTCTAGATCTGTCCATGAGAAATGAATAAAGAAATAAAATAACGAGACAAAGCAAAAATATCCCCATCGTTCTAAAAGCACCAAAACAGCACAAAAGGTAATCAGGAAGCGTGAAGAAGACCCCCAATTTACGGCTGGAATCAACAGACAATCCCCATGGCGTCTTAAGTGTGTAATTACATTTGAGGGTAATTACTGTGAACTGCCAGCGATGGGGCAGCCACACTCTGTTGTGCAAAAAAAAACAGTCTGAGACAACGCATTGTTTCTCCCCTTTCTGCTACTGGAGGGTAGAAGAGGGAAAGAAAGAAGCTCTCTAATTAAATGACTGCTCTGCCTGACAAGGAAGGTAATGTGCTGTCTAAATGGAAATCCTCCTACTTAGCTTCTTAGGACATGCAACACCTGGCAAGCCGACACAATACAAGGCACAAACAGACAAGGAGGAATTTGTTTCAAATCATTTTTAATCAAGACGACTGTTGAGCGACGTAGCATCTCCCTAAGAAGTGTCTGTGTCTGTCTGTCTGTCTGTGCATTGTCTGATATTGGCATAAAAAAAAGAGAGAGGTGAGCAAATGCACATTTACAATTTAATGTTTTCACCGTTGAGTAGCTTTCATCGTCCAACAGCTTGAGCGTGGCAACAAAAAGGAGACATGTTATTGCTTATTTCCTCAGACGGGCTGTTGAGTAGATCGAAGATCTGCACCATATGGATTCAGCCGATAGCTATTATGCTTGCCCTCTAACACTCACTGCCTTTGAGAGAACCGTTGAGATTCTTTATGAAATGTTAGCTCAGCTTTGAAATGCTACAGTACTGCACACATCCACAGTTCTACGCAAAGCCTACACACACCCATTCTAAAGGCATTGAATGCCGACATACAGTAGCCTATCCTATTTAAGGCCTATTGAGGTTTCTAATGTCACCTGACTCCTAGTCATTCCACCAGAAAGGTAACAGCTTTGCATAGCTGGAATAGTCATGAATAATAATGCTGCTTAAATTAGCGCTCGTCAAGAAAGCATGATATTATTTTGACTCAGGCCGTGCCTCCAGACATAGCCTGATCTGTCTGCCGGTAAGCCAGCACAGTACTTTTGAAATGCATTAGTGCGCTTTGACAGAGAGAGAGAGAGAGAGAGAGAGAGAGAGAGAGAGAGAGAGAGAGGTGCTATGTTTGACGTACATCTGGTTTTGATACAAATGAATCTTTTCGTGTTTCTGGAGCCGCTGGCTAAGATGAGACTATCCGTCATCGAGGGGTAGAAATCGACTGATCTGTCACTTTGCGATAGAGAAATTACGCAGAGATGACAAAAAACATTGGAAACTTCAATTACCTACACCCTCCGGTGGCCAGACGAGCTCTTTAAAACCAATTCTGAAATGGTCTCGCAAAGAGATTCTTTTTTTTGTGACGATGAAGTGAGAGGCATTTTGCGAGTGATTGCTGAGAGCACTTCAATTTTGGGGGGTACTCGGTGAAAGACGACACACACATGCACGCACACACACTCATGCACATACACACTTACACACTTTCACACACACACACACACACACACACACACACACACGGGACGCACACACACACATGCACATATACACTTACACACTTTCACACACACACACACACACACACACACACAGGCATGCACAGCCACCCACCCACTCACACATACACACACACACACATACACACATACACACACACACACACACACACACACACACACACACAGATAAAATTATGTTGCAATGTTTACACACTGCTTAATTATCAGTGACGGACCTCTCCTCCTGCTTCCCAGGCTGTGTGTGTGTGTGTGTGTGTGTGTGTGTTTGTTGTGTGTCTGTGCGTGCAGGTGTGCGCGTGTGTGTGTGCGTGCATGCGTGTGTGTATGTGTGACATCTGGAGCTTGGCATCACATAAGTGGAAGTAAAACAACAAGGACTCTATGGTTCATTTAGCTTTGTTAATTAGAGGATATGGGTTTGGAGAGGGGGGGGTCAGGCTTGTTTTAGCAGCTGGACCAAGCAGACCTGTCGGCTGTCGCATTTCAAGCAGGCTTCAAAACATACCCAGTGATACAGTCATATACCTTCTGCTAACCTGCATACTATACGAAACACAAAGACGCGTTGGCATTCAAATGACTTCATTATACTAAAACAGTTCCATGCTCCTCTTAATGCATGAATAGCTGAACGATGACTGTGTTGTTTGAGTTTGGCAGAGGACATCTTTAAGATTATTCACAACAGAGAGGCAGATACGATACAAGAAAAGTATAATGATATTAACTTTTATTTAGTCTAAAACTGGTTTGAAAATCTGCAGGTCTTCTGCAAGGTTGCGACCCTGAACTGACCTGTTCCTGACCGTTTCTCCCTCTGTGTAGTGGATGGGGGCTGGTCATGCTGGTCGGCGTGGTCTAAGTGCTCGGTGACATGTGGCGGGGGACACTTCATGCGTACACGCACCTGCAACAACCCCCCACCCGCCTATGGAGGAGACATCTGCCTGGGGCTGCACACTGAGGAGGCTCTGTGCAACACACAGCCCTGTCCAGGTACACACACACACACACACACACACACACACACACACAAAAGCACGCAGAACACAGAAATATGCACACACACACACACACACACACACACACACACACACACACACACACACACACACATACTAGCCAGTCTTTTGACTGATTATGATTATTCTAGCATGTCTTTTCGGCTCAATTTGTCCATCCATTGATGTCTGTTGATTTGTTTATGGGTTTCTAAGAAGCTAAATGTAACCACATGTTTTGGTAGTCCAGTGCTCTGATGATGTGGTCTCATTCTGTCAACAGAGAGTTGGTCCAACTGGTCAGAATGGTCTCAGTGTGACTCCACTGGCTCCCAGTTGCGTGTGCGTCACTGTGACGTGCTCTTCCCCACCGGAAACCAGTGCTCAGGGAACAGCACCGAGACAAGAGCCTGCCCCCCAGACTCCAACTTTATACCAGGTAATGATACACACACACACACACACACACACAAGCACACACACACACACACACACACACACACACACACACACACACAAACACACACACACACCAACAGCAAGGGTAGTATCGATGTCTACCCAGACAAGGATCTCCCTCATTGACAGACAGTAATGTGAGACACACCACAGCATTGATCGCTGCTACCCTGGGATAATGACGCCCTCTGCCTCTCTCAGTCCTAAGTGGCTCAATCAAACCAGCGCTTCACATTGATGTCCTCCACATTGTCTCAATGGACACAAAGTGACCTGAGCCACTTCACTTCATCTTCCAGATGGACTGCACGTACAATACTCCTAATCGACGTTTGGTGAATTGACTCTTTAATAGTACTTGAAGAAAGGAAATCAAAACTTTTGTACGACACCTTTATATTGTGAGAGTAGCATAAACTCCAGCGACATTATACAGGGTGATGTACATAAATGATTACACTCAAGATCTTACAGAACGACCAGCGTGCCTCTACCCCCTTATCCCTCATTCATTTTAATGGGAATGATAGTCCATTAAGGTTCATTAGAAAAGCCTTGTACTTCATTTCCCTTAATGAGGACTGATACTTATCATAAAGCACTTCAGGTGTCTCATTTGTGATAAGCTCCTTGAGTTTTACGATCATCTCTTTCATTGTGAATATGGCCGTCATTTTCACATACCTCCAAGGATCCTATTTATCAGGCTAACAAGTGCATCACTTTTTCTCATCTTCCTCTCTTTCTCTCTCTCTTTTTCTGTTTCTCAGAAGTCTCCATCGCTCGCTCCAGCCAGGAGGAGAGGCGGTGTGGAGGTACGTTTGTGTGTGTGTGTGTGTGTGTGTGTGTGTGTGTGTGTGTGTGCGCCTGCGTGTGTGTGCCTGCCTGCCTGCCTGTTTGCGTGTGTATGTGTGTGTAAACTGTGTCTACCACAAGCATGTTTGTGTTTGCGTGTGTATGTGTGTGTAAACTGTGTCTACCACAAGCATGTTTGTGTTTGTGTTTGTGTTTGTGTGTGCGCGTGATCAACATTTTCTATGCACCGAACTCCCTCACTCCTCCCTTACTCACACTTAAGCAGGGATTCAATCCATAATCTCCTCTCTCTCTCTCCCTCTCTCTCTCTCTCTCTCTCTCTCTCTCTCTCTCCCTCTCTCTCTCTCTCTCTTTCTCCCTGCAGATTTCAACCTGTTCCACATGATAGCTGTGGGTCTGAGCAGCTCCATACTGGGCTGTCTGGTCACCCTGCTGGTCTACACCTACTGCCAGCGCTACCAGCAGCAGTCCCACGATGCCACCGTCATCCACCCCATATCAGCTGCCCCGCTCAACACCAGTATCACCAACCACATCAACAAACTGGACAAATACGACTCCGTGGAAGCCATCAAGGTCTGTGGCTGTCACCATCTTCAGGCCATATTCAATTAAAGGCAATATCTGGAGCTTTCCGGCGTTTGAGGCAATGTCATTTTTTCTCCCGTGCTGCAAGAGTGTGTGTTTGGATTGAGATCGGAAGTTGTCTCTCATCGTGAACATTGTTTTGTTGAATGACACACACTCTTGGAGGGAAAGGAAAATGTTGTTGTTGTTTTTCCCCGGGCACTTCCGGGTACAGGTTTTGATTGAACACAGCCTTGTTGTCCTACTGCATGTCTCTTTGCACCATTTGTACTGTACATACACTCTGTAGTCACTGGCTGGTCTATAGGGGCTCCACTGTTT
The DNA here is from genome assembly GCF_951799395.1 of Argentina silus. Classification (NCBI taxonomy): domain Eukaryota; kingdom Metazoa; phylum Chordata; class Actinopteri; order Argentiniformes; family Argentinidae; genus Argentina; species Argentina silus. The sequence continues at coordinate 28,083,147 of NC_139655.1, read as the reverse complement.
CTCTATGTGTCTACATGTCTAGTCTATGTGATTCCGAACTGTTCTGTGTCAGTAGCCATACACTGCTTTCTCATAAGTAACTGATTAGATATTATTATGGACAACAGTATGTAGGTCCAAGTCTCTCTCCGGAGATAGGTTCATTGTGGTTGCTTGGTTTAGACAAAATGTTGTGCATGCTTGGTTTTTAGAGGACTTGGTAGAATGCTCTAGAGTCGTGTCTCCCAAACTGTTAGATGGCTCATGGTTCATTCCTATTGGTTTGCTTGGGAGCTACTGTTCTCTGATAGGCTACTATCATATCACTGTAGTGAGGATGTGAGCCACAGTTTCATATGAGGTCAAGTCGAGTGTGGACACAAGGCTAGGTTTCTGATGGTTGCTAAGCCACAGTAGGCCGATAGCTTAAATATTGAGCACCCATTTCCTATGAATAACTGAACAGACACACAATTGAAAGTGAATGGGCTCCCTGGCTCAGAACTAACTTCCTGGAAATGCAATTTTATTGCGGAAGAAAGACTTGAAAAGTGTTCATATATCATGTAATTAGAGTCTGGTTCCGTGAGCATAATCCAGTTTCCCGTTACGGAGAGAGGCAGATATGAATATGGACAATGGGCGTTTTTGGCAAAGTGAATCCTCCTAAGGAGCCGTGTGAAAAATGAACCCTGTCTCATTTTCAGAAATCTCATTCTGCCTCACTCCTTACTCTTTCTTGAATGACTCGGATGTTCTGTTGAATATACATATTAAATGAAAATGAACAGCTCTAATTCCATTCTTTGAGAGGAAGAGTAGAGGAAAGATGAACACCTGGTATAATTTTTCAGAGAGATGATTATTTAGAAAGCCCAGTCAGACAAGCTCTGAAAGTGCTCAGGAGATGATTCTTTAGCAAGCCCAGTCGGACAAGCTCTGAAAGTGCTCAGGAGATGATTCTTTAGCAAGCCCAGTCGGACAAGCTCTGAAAGTGCTCCGGAGTTGATTCTTCCATGTACAGTATGTCAGTTGTGTAGGACACAGCTAGCCTCCATTTTGGCTCCTCTGTACCTACAGTAGCATAGTTCACCAGTCATCTTCAATGATACAGTAGTGTCCTACTTATCATGGAGGGCTTATAGGGCTCCATTTTGGCTCCTCTGTACCTACAGTTGCATTGTTCACCAGTCTTCTTACATGTTACAGTTTTCTTACATGTCATCACAGAGGTCCATTCTGGGTCTTCTGTAGCTGCAGTTGTATAGATCACCAGTCATCTCCACGGTAGGGCATTAGGGCACCATTTTGGCTCTTGTGAGGATGACTGTTCCCCGTTCCTCTCCTCCTCCTGCAGCCCGATGTGTCCGTACTCTTGCCCTTGGACGACCCCGGCATGCGCCAACCTCTGTCTGCTAACATGGTGGGGGTGTCCATGCGTGGCCTGGAGATTTTCTACTAACTCTGACCTCTGAACCTCAACAACATCCCGCCTCTTGACCCTCCTATCCTATCAACAACCTCCTTCCTCTCTCCCACCGCGCCCCCACTTCCTGTGGCACATCCTGTTTGCAGCAGGTCGGAGTAACAGACTCAGTTTCTCTTTCTCTCTTCCTCTCTTTGCTCGGAAATTCTCCATCCTTTCATCCCCCCCATCCCACAGGGCTACCCTTAGGCTTGTGAGAAGGCAGTGTATTCCTCACTCATCTCTTTCTGTTATGGAATGACCATAAGTTGACCACGAGTCCTGTCATTTGCATGTGTTCGTGTTCCTCCCCTCTCCGTCTTCCCTGTCTTATGTTGACGAGCTGTGTTTTGTTTGTTTTGTTATGATGGGTTACCATGGAAATGGTCTTATCATAACCACTGTTTTTCTCCTTTTTGTGTCCGCTATCTCTCTATCATGAATGCTACCCCACTGTTAGATTGCGTTTTTTGTTGCTGCACTAAAAACTGTAATTACTCATTAGCCAATTAAGGTAAGAAAACAAAGTACACGATCCTAACAACTGTCAGAGAGCAGCTGTTTAAATGCAGCCAAGGGCCCACTAGCATTGAGACAAGATAATACTGTTTTTAGACCGCTTCAGGCTTTCCGACTGAACAAATAACACAATATATGAACCTAGTGTTGACTGTCAGTCTATAGAATCCATGTAATTGGGATATAATAAATGTTGTTATGCTCAGCGCACACATTCCCTATCAGCTAACAGTCGGACCCATCAATCAAAAACAAATGCAACATCATCAAGTGTTGAATTATGTTGCCCTGAGGGCCTCACCAAATATACTTAGCAAAGACAATAACATGTACGGATGTACGCACATTCATTTACAGAAGTGCTGAGTACAGCGTTCTAAGGCAAAGAACCATACCATACTGTAGGTTTTGAGAACCACAGAGCAGAGTAGAACTGAGATGTCCACAAGGCAGTTCCTTATTTTCTAACACACAAAATCACTCAAAGGCTTTTTCTGTTTGACCAATTTATTGGTTCCCATCACCTCAAGGACCAGCGATAACTAAAACTAAAGTTGCTCATGTTGAGCATTAGAGATGACGAAAATGGACATATGGGCTTTCATACTCAGTGACCTCAGTGGTTATCATTTTTGCTAGCTTGTTGTTAATGTTTTGGCCTTGCTATTTGAGATGGTATGCTTCATTCATAAGGTGGCCTTCTATTGATTTGTGCTGCTGTTCTTTAAAGGCTTGCTTCAATGGCTTGTTTTTTCTCTGTCAGACATTTTCTTTACCTTGACTTTGCCATCTAGACTGAGTCATCACTTGATCCATGTGTGAAAAAGCTATTGACTCTGACACCTCTCTCTTTCTTTCTCCCTTCCTTTTGACTCTGACACCTCTCTCTCTCTCTCTCTCTCTCTCTCTCTCTCTCTCTCTCTCTTTCTCTCCCTTTTTCTCTCTCCCTCCCTTTTGTATTCACAGGCTTTCAATAAGAACAACCTGATTCTGGAGGAAAGAAATAAGTACTTCAACCCTCAGCTCGCCGGGAAGACTTACACTAACGCATACTTCACTGACCTCAACACCTATGATGACTATTAACCCTTCGTTGGGCAACCACAACTCCATACCCCGTGTTGACAACAACCCCTACCACTCGATATGACTATGTGCTTTTTTTCTTTGTGGTTTGTAATGAGATTTGTGGCATCATACATGGGGACAACCCCACCCTGCGACTCATTAGCAGCTGCCATCCAATCAAAGTACAGCCACACAGTGACGCCAACAGAGGGAAATGCCCACTTTCCCTCAGGTGCCCTGGGGTTCACTGGGAATGCTCAACTTGGGGGGGGGGGGGGGGGACTGATCTTGACTTGACTCTTGCAAACGAAAAAGGGAGAACTGGAATTTCAATTTCCTTGGACGAATAAAAGGGAAAAAGTAAAAAAATAAAACATTTAAAAAATTTAAAAAAAAATCTCAAATGAGGCATTGGAATTGACCCCTCTTTGATTTCCTGTGAAGTCTCTGATAAGCCACCTGTGTTCATGTAGAGGGAGATAACCACCAAACTGCTTTGCATGTTGTCATCTGATGTGTTTTTTCTGTCGCTCCGTTCATTTTGCATGGTTGATGATCGCATTCCAGGGTTTGGGGCTTGCAGGCAGTGTTCGCTGGTCTGTTGGTCTCAGGACTGCTTTGTATGATGTATTATGGGTCCTCACCAAGGACCCAAATGGGAGGCCTTAAAGATGCCTGATGAATTCTCCTAACCACCACCCCTTCTATCCAGACAGATGCATATAATCAGGATGTAGATATTTTAGGTCTCTGACAAGATGTGTTCATGTTACTTTCTCTTACAGGGCTTTCGTTGGTCGTTCGTTGCATTTAGTTCGTTGCAGTTAGCAATGGTTGAAAAATCTGTGTAAAATTTTTGCTTTTTGTTGTTGTTACTGTACAGTAAGCTCATTTTGAAGACTATGACTGTAGCTTTTATAAATCCATTTACTCAATGTCAGTGTTAAAGAGAAACTTATTTCTTTTTTGAAGAAGAAAAATATGATTCAAGCAAGTTAATGAGAAATTGGCCAGGAAATAATGTACAGTAATTACATCATCTTCAAGTTTGGTCACCATAATTTTTGTATTTTTATAATTTAGAAATGTGATATGTTCACATGGTTCATTTGGTTGTTTGACTAAGCTGAACATGTGTTTGTGAGAGCAGGGAGTGTAGTGATAAACACAGATGGTGCATTACAACCACCAACAAACCCGTTTTCTTTTCAAAGGTGAACCATTTCTGTTTAAAATGTACATCCATTACTGAGTCAAGCACTCAGTGCGTTGGTTTCTTCAATGTTTCAATTGTAACTAACTCTCTTCTTTTTTTACATGTTTGCTTGTTTTATTGTGCATAAATTAAAAACCGCTTCGTATACTTCAGAGTTGTCAGAGTCTACTGTACTCTACACTGAATGAAATGACTGTGGTACACCCTCTCTACCATTCCTCATCTGTAAAGGTTGAAGCAGTATTGTAGCACATGTTAATATCATAATACTCTACCCTTTTATAGGAGTCTTAAACATTCTCATTGATGAATGACATCAGCAGAGGTGGAAGGATACATGAAGGATACAGATACAGAGATAGAGGGGGTGTTTAGGTCTAACGGATCTGTATGACGTGACGAAGCGCAGCAGTGTTATTCTCCATCAACCTTCAACCTGATGGGCCATCTGTGTGCAAAGGGTAATGGAGGATGTGTTATTAATCACCTTCACTTGGCCTGCTATGGAGGGAGTGCTGATCCAGCCCAATCACAGGAGTCTATTCCAGCAGAATCAATCTCAGTTTACCTTGACTCCTCTGAGAGGCATGAAGCTGCAGCCCCAACAAAAGAGCCGCTTGCAAGTTTTGGGGGAGGGTTGTGGTGTGTGTGTGTGTGTGTGTGTGTGTGTGTGTGTGTGTGTGTGTGTGTGTGTGTGTGTGTGTGTGTGTGTGTGTGTGTGTGTGTGTGTGTGTGTGTGTGTGTTCGTGTGTGTGTGTGTGTGTGTGTGTGTGTGTGTGTGTGTGTGTGTGTGTGTGTGTGTGTGTGTGTGTTACTTCTTATCAGAGCTACAGTACCTCCACTCTTCAAAATACAAGGCTGCTGAGTGAATATGAGCAATGAGCAATGAGTATTTGCCCCATTTAAACCTTGATCAATGTGTCAGCACACACACAAACACACACAAACACATACACCCATAGGTCATATTATATTGTTTGAGCTTTCCTCAGCAATTACATTTTTTACAATAGCCATGGCCTCTCAACTGCATGATCTATGTTTCAGTTAGACACATGTGACATTCCACTCCTCAGCCATTGACATGAGGCCTGGGGACAATGCATGACTTTCACAATGACATTTGAAACTTTATCGCTCAGAGAAAAGGCCAGGGAGATCAGGGCTTGTCCTGAGGTAGCCTACTGTACCTAGGATCATGCCATAAAATATACATCAATGCAGGCCTTGCTCTTTTGGGCATCCCTCATCAAACATACAAAGCGCATACTGGACTGTATGACACATCTCTCTCACCCCCCCCCCCCCCCTCTCTCTTTTTCTCTCTTTCTCTCCCTCTCACAGTCTTATGTATCATTCAGACAGTTGAGCATGTCCAGAATATATTATTGTCAGCTACTGAACAGTGTGTGTGTGTGTGTGTGTGTGTGTGTGTGTGTGTGTGTGTGTGTGTGTGAGTGTTTCCTTTTGCTTATGTCAGTCTGCATCATGACACTCCCTACAGTCTGTTAATTAGCATATCTAAATAGGCTTGTGAGTGACAAACAGGGTGAGTGAGCGACATTGTTCCTGTCAGGGTGTGACAGAGCATGATTGTCATTTATTTAGATGCTCCATTCCCTTCTATCAGCTTAGTCAGTCAATGCTAACATCTGTTAGAATGCTCAACTTTCAGGTTCCCATTCTCTTTAAGAGACAAAATAAAATGACGTTTTCATGTCTTAATATTTGAGCTGAGAGACTGTCAAGTTAGAAAACGTGACGTGAGCAGATGTTGAGCATACACTTCTACATACGCAGAAGAAAGAGCAGTCTACTGAGCAGGTTATGAAAACTCATCAAATGTAGGAGTCTTTTGAAGCTCTGTTACAGTGGAAAAGAAACATATGGTAATGTTGATGCCTATCAGATGAGATCTCAGAGCTGGATCTGCAGTTAGTGTAACCACATGTTAGACTAGAGTCTGACAAGCCCACAACTTTCAACCTGGAGAGAAAGCAGAGCCTGATTATATACACACACGTACACACACATGCTGTACACTTAAACATACACACCCACACACACGCACGCACACACACACACACACACACACACACACACACACACACACACACACACACACACACACACACATACACAGGCTCTCTCTCTCTTTCTCTCGCTTGATCTATCTCTCTCACACACACACACACACACACACACACACACACACACACACACACACACACACACACACATAACAGACACACACATACACACACACACACACTCACGCTCACACTCAAGTTCTACTGCAACCCATTATCGCACAGACCACATGCCAGCCACATGTCCACCAGAGTACACAGGAGCACTCAGGCATCACCACACACACACACACACATACACACACACCTCAACTCCCTTCCTCAGAGAAGATCTCTTGAGGATGTTGTTCAATACCATCTGGAAGGCATATAGTGGTCATGACAACATGAGACATGTGGATACAGGGTGTGGATGTTCATGAATATTCATGAATATTCATTCACGCATAAAGTGGGTACGTTCCATGCGTAGACTCCCAATGGCACATATGTAACACTCTCGAACCTGCCATATGTGAGACCCCACTAATACACCTGCTAATTAGTCTAGAGTGTGTGAGGTTGAGAGTGGTTGAGACATTCAATTTCAGGGTACTCTTAAAAAGAGACTGTGCCCCACACAATGCATACAAATTAGTTCTACTTTTCATAGAGAATTCCAACCTCTACACTCTATTTCTGTGTGTGTGTGTGTGTGTGTGTGTGTGTGTGTGTGTGTGTGTGTGTGTGTGTGTGTGTTGTGTGTTTGCGTGTGCGTGTGCGTGTGCGTGTGCGTGTGTGTGTGTGTGTGTGTGTGTGTGTGTTCAATTGCAACTACAAGCCTCAGCCTATGCCAGCCTCTGTGTAGTACCCCCTTGATTCAGTAAAGTCATAGCTGTGATGGTCAGACCATAGTCTTCCTCAGGCCATGCCTAGACCTCCATGACCCTCCACCATTATCTTCCTCCTCTTCCCAGATTGACTAGCATCCTTCTCTGACTTCTCTTGGCCAGTCAAGGCCACTTCACAGACAGTAATCAAGCAGGTTTAAACAAATTAAGCCAGTCTGAGTTCCAGATGTCACATGAGGAACCTTCACCTTACTTTACCTGTTCACTTTTCACAGCTTAGACAAATCGGTGTCGATACACAGTGTCACATTATTTTGTTAGATACTTTTTTGAATCTTTAATCAACTCCCACTGCTTACCAAAAACACCAGTGTTATTCATCCTAATTACTTCTATCTATTGACATCAACTGGCTCAACAGTCTTCCTGAAAACCCATTCACTGCATTGACGGCTGTTGCTGCTTGTGTTAATTTGCCAAGATGGCGGATATCATAGCGGTCCAAGTTCCTCTGACCTCCATTGAACGCCCTTTATCAACTCCAATCTTGTTCCCGTTCCTCGCAGGCATAGAGGTAGCAGACATGGCTGCCAGCAGAGCCAAGGGAGATCTGTGAGGGGAGATAGGGCTCTGGCGTGTCTTCTTTATGGCTTTTCTCTGCCAGCTGGAGAATCAGTATCACCAAAGACGTTCATGCCAGCTGGAGGATAGACAGTATAGATGTGGACCCAAGACATCTGGTCCCCCAGGTGCCTCCGCAGTCCCAGAATTCAGCTGCAGGAAGCCATGGGTTGCAAGGGATGCCAGGACTACCATAGCCCCAGCCAATATCTATTGAAATGTATCAAGCTCTCAGCTTTCTTATTACAAACCTATTCACCTCAATGAAAGCTGTTAGTTATGTGAATTGCCAAGATGGCGGATATATGATGGTGGTCCAGTCACCCACCACCTCGCGTCTATCTTCCCCTGCCAGCTTGCCCCACAAACACCCCTTGATTCTGTTCATCAGTGCCAGCTGCTCTGGCCTCATTTTCCCCTCTGAGCTGGGAGACATGTATCCCAACAGTTGGGTTCTATCATTGGTGATGATGAGCACTAGTCTGAAAAGGCTTATTGGGGGTGACTGTGATGTGGAGCCACATCCAGATTATCTGCTCCTATGAAATGGAGATGACAGACCCTCTCTCTCTCTCTATTGAGATCATCATCTGGGGATCTTTTCCTTTGGCCCGTTGATAGAGCATGCTGGCTCATCAGCAGGTTTAGAGAGTGGTGTTCAGCCATCAGTGGTGTTGAAATCCATCCTCAAAACCCACCTTCAAAATCTCTAAAAGCGTAGCATTTTGACTCCACTATTTCCCTTACGGTATATGGTGATAAACAATGGTTACAGATGGCGTTTATGACGTAGGTTCGGGAGGAGAGTTACGAACGACGAGATGACGCATTCAGGAGACGCCCCACGCACCTGCACATACTCAACTAATCAGCCCCACTCACTATCAACAGCACTCAACCTCACCTCGTCACCTGTATCTCCTGATCCTTGCGTCACACCGCCATCCCTCCTCCTCCTCCTCCTCCTCCTCCTCCTTATCGTTGTCCTATTTTCCTGAGGTTACGCACAACTTCGGTCCATGCCGGAGGCTGGTCTTCCCATAGCAGCATTCAAGCCAAAGTACATATAATACTTCACCAGAAGAAAAGGCCACCTTTGGTCAGTTTGTGAACACATAGGAGTGAACTTATTAATAGTAGAGAAAACAACACACGGCACGGTCCACTATACAATCATACTTTGATACTGTAAAGGCCATTCAAATTCAGTTCGTTGAATATGAAGGCCTAAGCTAACAATCTTCATCATATTCATCCCTAGCTGCTCCACCTTGCTCTCACTAACACTTAGTCGGCCTTCAAAGGCTGTGATTACACACAAAGACACATAAGTGAACTTGGATTTAGTTATGTTTCAAAATTAAGGTTTCTTTATTAATATCCTGTTTTTTGTGTCTGGCCTCTGCTCCATCATGATCACTCCCATGTCATGCACCATGTCTCTCAGCTCCTTCAGCTCCATCCAGATGTCAGGGGTGGTGTTGGTGGTCTGTCCGGTTGTCTGTTTGTGGGTCGTTTCTCTCTGGCTTCCTCTTTTCGATTCTGAATGGGTACCTTGTTCACCATGCTCCACCTTTACTGTTACCCAGCTGATGGATTCAGGGTCATTCTCCCTGATCCCTCCACTCTCTCCCTCAGGCCATGTTCCAGACAGACAGAACAGCAACACCAGCAGAGGTACATCACCCCTGATTCTGAAACAACACCTCTTCCAAAACAATGGAGTCTATGAAGCTTAGCCATCTTCTTTATATGCACTGACCTAAGTGAGCCGCTGCATGAAAATGTGACAGATGCCTCTGATGGAAAAAGTACAGTACATAAAGCCAAGGACTCTGATCATGTGAAACACTGTTTGCGCTGACCTTCTGAAAAGTTTGATTTGGCACTGTCAAAGGCTGTGGGAGAGCTGAACCTGTTGTTCAGCTGATGGCCTCTGTTTACCAATCACATAAGTCGATGTGTTTGTTTGTTTCTAAGTGTGATTCACTGAAACTCAACCAAATGCTTTAATAAGAGCCAATCTTGACAAACATTTATTTGTGTGTATGTGATTTACTGAATGTATGTGTTTGTATCAGAATCAGTTATATTAGTTCATCACCTTTCATCACAACAAAAGTTCATCACCTTTCATCACAACATGGCTTGGTTTTGATCTCACATGGCTTGCACGTCTCAATAGCATACCATGTAATGCCATATGTCAGCAAACTACTGTATATGTCCTCTGGCAACAAATATTGTACTAATTAAGGCGACATTTAGCCTTCAACAGCTGGGAGGATATCACCTGAAAGGAGGATGTGCATATCTGAGGTAATGTTGTAATTCACACCTCCTCCTCCTCCTCCTCCTCCTCTATGAACTAATGATTAAGTTGTGGAGGGGGAACATATGTGTACTGTCTTCTTGAGAGCACCTGTTAAAAGGAATGTTTCCATGTGCCAGGTTTGGTGTAGTCTGCGCAGCTCTCTCTGAGTGGGAGACAATTCAAGAAACGTGTGTCAGAGGCTAGGGCTCTAGGATGAGATGAAGTGGGATTAGACAATGCTGTCTTAAATCTCAACCATCCTTGAAGAAGGATATCTGCACTTCCAGCTAATAGGATAGAACTGTGGGAGACTATAGAAAAAGTGCATACTGTTTGTTTCATGACATCATCTCTGGCGAATCCTTTGTTATCTTATCCTAGTCAAGGTTTTGGTTTCAGCCCCAGAGGTGTAAAGAACACAATATCACTCATGGCACGTGATCAGTCCCGTCTGGAAGTGAGGGGTTGATTTACGGTAACACTTTACTTGAACCCTGTTTCACGCCATCTGTCATACCACCTTTATAACACTGTCATCATCATTGAACAACAGTTCCAAAACCAAGGTATCTGGAACACATTTTTGTCTGTCTGTCTGTCTGTTTGTCTGTTTGTCTGTCTGTCAGTCTGTCAGTCTGTCTGTCTGTCTGTTTGTCTGACTGTCTGACTGACTGGCTCCCTGCTGGCCTCTTTCACTTTGACCTGTCAACAGAGGGTAGAATTATGACTAAAACCACAAAACATGCTCCAGGTGACAAGGTAGGTAAAAGAATTTAGCTCAGATGTCAGCTCAGACTGTGGGACTCTTTTGTCCCTGAAGATGTGACATAGTTCCAGTAAAATTATTTTTTGAATCACATAATTCCAGAAAGTGACAGAGCTCCAGTGGCATTGTATGCTGTAGTATTTCAACCATATGCTGTGGCTGGTGGTGTAGCTGTCTTGGTGGTGTTTGGTGAACACGGGACCACAGGGTGACACTAGCTGTGGCAGAGTTGAGGTCAGCATTGAAAACATCTCACTCATCACCTGCTGGATGACTAATGAACCAGCCCAGAACAAGAGAAAGAGAAGGGAGAGAGAGAAAGAGAGAGATTGAGAGAGGGGGTGGGGGGGTTAAGGAGTGAGGTGTGGTGTTTGGGGGTGGGGTTGAGAAAGGAACTCTTGTAAAGGGTCTATTTATGTTGTGATAAATGCATTCATTTTGAAATATGAAGTTACTTTTAGTTACTTTTTTGTTTTACTGGCATTTTTTGGCGCGTGCAGCGGAGAGAATAGGCCGTCTCTCTAAGGTATGGTTTGTCTGTGTGATTAATGATAGCATTCAGAGCTGGCACTAAAACACTTAAGGGATTGGTGCTCATAAGATTATTTATTACGTTTAACAAGAGAAAGATGGAGACTTAGAAAAATTTAACGATTTGGCATCTGTTTTACTTCACAATCATTAAGGTTGAAAAGTAATTATTGCCCATGCTATGTCTAAACGCAACAATATGAATGTCCCTTTTTAGTGAAAGTGAGAAGTCATAAGTAAGGTACATAATTGTTCATTTACAAACCCCCAACCTCCGGTGCATCCCATTGCATAGAATGTACAGTTTGTTCATGATTTGTACAAGAGAAAATTGCAGAACATCACTCTTAGAATTCCAATTAGACAAACTTACAAATGATCCCCTGCTTTGATTATGTTTGGCTCCCATGTATTATTGTAACTTTGTTCAAACACACAGTAGATGATGGTCTCATTAAACAGCAGTCATTGTCCCAAACAATGTTTACTAAGGTTCCAGTATGTGTTTCAAATGTTCCAAATGAGAAATATCTAAGAGAAAAAGCTGAGGACAATATATGTAAACATATGAGAATATAATATAAACATGCTAAAATGTAGCAATCATTAATATCTTTCATTAATCATTAATATTGAATATATGTATATGTATCCTTACCCTATTTTATTCCAAAAAGAAGCAAAAGCTCTCCTCTACTACATGTTGTCCTGTTCTGTTCTAGAAACTGTTCCTCCTCTTTTAACCATCCCATTAAATCCATAGCCCTCTCTAATGAGCTCTGTGATGAGGTATTGATCAGCAACATCCTGTCTGCTTCAGGAAGTCCTGCACTGTACCAGGGTTGGGGAAAACAAAACAAACACAAAACATGTCTGGAGGATATTTACTAAGGTCATATTCCAAAGACCA
>NC_139655.1:27945838-28068338 GCF_951799395.1 Argentina silus | reverse complement strand
ACAATGGCCAGTACATCGCAGTTTACTTTGACTTTTACAGCCCATTCAAAAACGAGGGGAGAATTCACAAGATTATGTTGGGATGAGTGCAGCTGATGAATGCATGATGAAGCAGTGTACACAGACTGGCTGGCTGGGCACTACAGTGTGAGGTTGTCCTCTGCAGCAGTCCATCGAGGGACGACATCACCATCATCATTATCCTGAGGAATGGACACAGGGAGGGCGTAAGCCACCCTGAGCCCCCATTACTGCAGAGGAGAAGACGGATGGGACTAGTCCTCCAGGGAGAGGAACACACACACACACACACACACACACACACACACCAAAGCACGCACGCAAGCACCCGCGCATGCACAAATGCTCTGAGAGGAGAAAACATAGACAAGATATAATACTCCTTAGAGAGATATCTGTATTTGTGCGTTATCCTATTGAGATCAGCTCAAGCTCAAACACTACGGCTCAAGACAGCCATAGTGATTGTTTTTGGGAGGAAAGTGGGACACAAGCTTGTTTTGGAACAATTTCCTATTACTACCATAAAGAGCTTTTGTTTTGGGATCCCTATTCATAGTCAACGGCCAACCACAGACACCAAAACAATCATTTGAAAAGTAGATTTTATGGTGACGTTGATACCAATTAAAACATTTTACTCACTTGAACTGAGTTTTGGTTATGTTCTGTATGTGTGCCTTTATGATCAGCCAAGACATGAAACAGTTCATTTTATTAGAAGCAGGCTAATAATTTTCTCCCTTCATCCCTTAATGGCAATAAAGCTTAACTTTATGGAGCGAGACTAAAGCCCTTCTTATGAATGTGTCCGGAGGATGGCAGTCATCAATAAAAGAACAAGCCGGAGGATAGAAACTGTTGAAATAGATTTATTGAAATTACAGAGGGAGGTGAGGCTATAAAGGCATCGTCCGATGGACATCCAGAAAATATGTCTTTTACAAGTGTGAATGATGTTATTTTCAATGTAATCCATGCAGTCATGATCCCGTGCTAGGACACAAGCGGATTGATATGACTTTGTTAGAACCACAGACTCCACTTTGCATGTTAGTGGTTAAAACAGCTAAAACCATGTATTCACATAATAAACACTTTGTCTACCAATTATGTCATTACAATGTCGGAGGTAGTATTAACAACAACTGTTACACCTGTAATTAGACTGTACCTGCGAATGTAAGGTTCCTATTAAAGTTTGGGGGCCAGAGTGTCTGTTTCTCAGAGATGTAAACTATATGATATGATGCTTGGAACATGAGCTTCATTTCAAGCAAGGAAAACAAGGACTACATGCATCAGAGGTTAGTATGACCAATTAGTGTAAATAACAACATGTAAGCTAGCAAGTTGTTCTTGTTTTTAGCTTTGATGTGTGTGTGAAGGGAAAATTACAAGACCTAAAGATAGAAAGATGGTTACAGAGAGAAAGAGAGAGAGAGAGATGGAGTGAAAGAAGAAGAAACCCTAAATAACCGAGCATCAGCCCCAGGGGCTTAGCCCCCTGTGGTGTTTATGCTATAGCTGCATTTTAATTAGCCACTAATCAAGACTCTGAGAAACAAACATGATCTGATTTGCAATCTTCACACGGAGGAGCATAATCACGTTTCATAACCAAAATATGATTTGGAGCGAGAGCAGAGGACACTAACCATATCCCGTGAGACGTCCTAAAGTTACACACCAGGACATTTCCCGCTCGTTGACTCACATTGTGTCCTGTAGACCCTATCACACACTCACCATGTGCTTAACTTTGTGGAAGGTGATGGTGAGCATTCACAGCATGGGCCTCACTATGCCGTGTTATCTGTCCTCAGACTACTTGATAGCTCTTCAGTTTACATACAGCCAGATACGGGGGCCGACGGGTGTCGACTGCATAATGCCTGCAGGTGTAAACAGAAATCTGATGTTTTATTCACACCTTGGTCGAAACGTACCTGTAGTTGTCTGATGCCGCGATACCTCTGACACCCCACATCTGTTAGCTAATGAGTCCAACGGCAACAGAGCTGCACATCAAGGACATCAGGAGCTGTGAAGAGGCATTTTCACAGCCCAATGAAAGGATACTCTCTATTCTAAAGGGACGGAGAGACCTCTGCCGAAATGCAGATGGACAAGAATCACTCAGGCATTGTAATGAGTATCTACCCTGCTATGTTGCCTTGATCAATCACGACCGTTTAGGTCAGCGGTCACCCCAACAGATGGAGAGAAGGGATGAATGGAGGAGAGATGGGCCGATAGAAATAAGGATGAAGGGATGGGAATAAAGGTAGGATTAGAACAGGTGGGGAAGAGACAAAAGAGAGGGAGGATGAAGGGAGAAAGGAAGCAGGCTGAGAAAAAGGGACGGGAGGGAGGTAAGGAAATAAGTGAAACAGAATGAGAATGAAGGAAAGTGAATGAAGCCGTTCTCAGCATATCCGACATCCCTGCCCAGTTCTAACACACATCTGAATGGCATTCTTCTGTCTCTTTATCACACCAAACGCTGGCCACTCACATTTCCTCAGCGATGGAGCACAGGAAGGACGAATTATCTGGACCCGCTTCTGAATCTACACACATCTCATTTGATCAAACCACAGAGGGAGGGTGTGTGTGTGTGTGTGTGTGTGTGTGTGTGTGTGTGTGTGTGTGTGTGTGTGTGTGTGTGTGTGTGTGTGTGTGTGTGTGTGTGTGTGTGTCAGGTCTGACTTTCAGTTTTACTCTGTGCCTGGTGATTTGTGTTGACCCAGGGTTAATGTGGCGGCGCAGGGCCACCTAGAGGTCACTGTCATATTTCAGCTCTGTAATCAGCCTGCCTCCACGTCCAATTACCCTACTGCTCCTAATTAGTCAGCTCAATTACTATGAAAATGCGCTCACATTACCACCATAGACCTGAATAACAATATGAATCTATGGCTGTTACCATAGACCTGAATAACTATATGAATCTATGACTGTCACTCCCTCACTCCCATTTGGACGTGCATGTTTGAATAGATTAGAATAGAATAGAATATTGTGGTTACATCAGTACTATGTATTCGAAGAGCTCAATTCAACTTAGCAGCCAAAAAACTATAAAATAAATAAATAAAAACAGGAAGTCACGCTGAGATAACAAAACTCTTTTCCCATGGAGACATTAGACGGTTTAGGAAGAAAAGAAAATGTTCTGCAAATGAAAATAAACACACACACATACATACACACATACACACACACACACACACACACACACACACACACACACATACACACACACACACACAAACACACACACACACGCACACACTCTCAAAGCATCTCTTACTTGTCACCTCATGCGCAGTCTTCTGTAATTGATACCTACTGCACTTCTCAGTCATGCATCAAACATTCAATATGCTTTCTATTAGCCTCAACTAAACATAAACACCCTCTTTGTCCAACTCCCAAAACAATATTACAAGGAAGTACAAGTACAATGAGCACCCAATTCATCATGCCCAGGTTGACCAGTGGTGGGTGGGCATCACTGTCATAGGGCCAATTAGCCGGGAGCCCATGATGAACAGTGCAGCACAGGGGAGAGGAGCTGAGCCATTAGGTAGGACTCATCATTAGCACAGAGAATAGAGCACAGGGGAAGGAATCCCCACTGTCTCTGGCACTGGAATATGCTGTGTCGACATGAGCTGTGTTATAGTGACAGTGACGCATGGGGAGGTTGGTGGAGGTAGAAATCAGAGGACGGGCTCATTGCAATGCATGGAATGTAATGCATGTGGAATGGTATCAAACATGTATGTAGGCCTATGGGTGTTGTATTTTAGCATCATCAAATGATATCTAAACCAACCAACTTTATTGCACATTGATCTGTTCTTTTTACCAGCTATTTTATTTTCCAAGAAAAAAAAAGTATATATCTTCGTAAATCTCTGAAAGTCTGTCTCTGTTCAAAGTCCTCATTAGCATCGAGTCATCTAAAGCTTCTTTGATGGTGGTGGACAGGAGGGTAGCCGGGAGCTGCCCTGCCCATAGCTGCTCATGACCTCATTTGGACCTGCTCTGTGCATTCGCATCAATACTGGAAAAACTTCCAGCTCAGAGACGAATGCATCTGGGAGCAGGAGCAGAGAGGTTTCCTGTTGAGAGAAATCAATACAACCCACAGAGAATGTACCTGAAGAGCGAGGGGCGTTGGAAGACTGTCTGGAAGCCTGTTGTGTTCTGGGGTCTGAGGACATTCCACAAGAGTCTTCAAACACTGCTTGGTTTTTGCCTCTTGTCCTTTATGCTTGATGACACACTCGTGCTGAGGGTGTGATGACCAAACGGCTACAATAGCCTCAGAAATGACTGAGGTGCTTTGCGCTTACCACGTAATCGCAAGGTTCCTGGTTCGATTCCGACCCTCAGCCTATCTTGCATGTCATCCCTCCTCTCTCTCCCATCCTTCCCGTCAATCTCCACTGTCTCTATCCCAATAAAGCAGAAATGCCCTAAAAACATATTTTAAAAAAATAAATAAAAATGGATAGTAACACTTAAGAAGGCAAGTGCTGTAGGTTGTCCTTTATAAGTGTCCTTTCATTCATCTTTTTTTTTTTTTTTTTTTTTTTAATCATTTGTCTATAAAGTCTCTCTGTACTACACTCACAGCAAATAGCAAAAAAAATGCTACAACGTTTGTCATCATCTCATTAGACAACAGCGCAAGTATAGGAAAAGTCATAAACCTGAATGGTCATACCTATAAACACGGTACTTATAAATCTGTCAGAAAGGGTAGCAGACAATGCATTCCTCTAGCCTGTTCCTTGGCTGGGCTCTACTTGGACTCTGAGTTGTTGTTTGGTGTGTGTGTGTGTGTGTGTGTGTGTGTGTGTGTGTGTGTGTGTGTGTGTGTGTGTGTGTGTGGATGTGATTAAATGTCGTTAGGCCCTGCAGGTCAAGGTGACGTGTAGCTTTCCCCCCTGAGACACAGGCTGATTAAAGGGGCTGTGTAATCTTTAATGGCTCTGTTGGCCAGCCATCCCTCAGTGGGCGTTTTGGCAGCCACCGGCATCCATTTTCATAGTCCTGTCATAGGCTGTCTGTCGCAGCGGTTGGAGGCTTGTGTTGTGCTGGCTGTTCGTTACGTGACTTGTGAAGGTCGTCAGATGATGATGTGTTCAGTCAACGTGGCACGGGCAGGGCAGCGGAGGTATGGTGGATGGATGGGGGGCTGGGGGGAGGGGAGGGGGGAGGGGGGAGGTGGGGGAGCGCCCTGCCAAAGAGATGGGGACAGAGAGTATGCTGGGAGGAGCGACCAAGGGCAGGGCGACATCGGACTGGCTCTCGATAATGGCTGTTTATTATTTGCAAAAACATTTGATTTATGTAATTAAAAATAGAGGGAAATGCTGAACAATATTTCTTGAGCTCCAAACTTACACTTAATCAAACGTCAACATCAAGTTAAAAATAAAGTGGTGTTAGAGAGGAGGTGTAAATTGCTATGGCTCACTTCCAAACACCACACACACACACACACACACACACACACACACACACACACACACACACACACACACACACACACACACACGCACACACTTTTCACACTCCTTTATTAATGCTGTTTGTTTTTCATCACCCTCTGAGTCTCAACCAGACGAAGACAGCGTGGTTTCAGAGAAGAAAGGGAGATTAGATCTGGAAGGGGGGGTAGGCCTGCCAGGCACACACACGCACGCACACACACACACGCACGCACACACACACACACACGCACATACACACACACGCACACACACACACACACACACACACACACACACACACACACACACACACACACACACACACACAAACACCCTCACACAAACACCCTCACACACACACACCCACACACACAGGCTATCACTCAAAGGGCCGTCATAGAGGATCTCAGTGGTAATTCAAGTAATTGCCTGCCTGCTCTGGAGTCTGAGTTTTAATCCAGCCCGACTAAATTTGCTCTCCAAAACGTGACATATTTATCTGCATGTCCCTTTTACATATGGAATGATATTGCTGGAGATACCATCACATGATCAGGTGATCAGATTGTAGTTGTTATTGTTCAATCGATTAGCTCAGTGTTTCCCAAATGGTGGGACAGTCTAACTGCTGGTACACAGCTAATTCTGAAATGTCTATTACAAAACTTACTTTTATAGACTATAATTAATATTGGGTCTATAACTAAATTTGAATTAATGAATTTTCATTTAACCTCTTCAGACCCCATTTCTAAGCCTAACAGAATAACTCCCTCCTACAAAGAACTCTCCTTTACCTTCAGGTGTTTCATGAAACTTAAATTTTTTGCTGACATCAGGAATAATTCCGTCTGACAGGCTGGATAAGGATGTTGGACCTCGCTTGACATCAAATTTCACAGCATAAAATTAGTCACATACATTTGAGTGCATTGTAATCCTCTTTTATCTCCAAGATAGGAATAAGTCCTCTTAAGTCTGGCGCAGATAATACAGTTCATCGGCAAGTCTGATTGTTAAAGGTGGCTAATATTTGTCTTCTATTATCATAAGAATAATTTCATAACTATTTCCGGCCGGATTGCCATCTCCTTGAGAAATTAGAGTTTCATTCTTCAAATCCTTTTTTGTCCTTTGCACAGATTCCAAGAGTTTGATTGAATTGAACAATTTACATAATGTTCCCCTAGGGGACACTCCAGTGTGGCAGTTTGAAAAACACACACATTCCTGAATCTCCCTCTGAAACACAGACATTGTACTCATGAAAGTCATCATCAATAATGAAAATAATTAATGAGATATTAATCGCCTCGATTTTAACTTTGAATATCACATCATTAACTAAGTGACAACCTAAAATATTCAAAACATTAAATAAAGAATAGATACTCTTTTGTACACCCAGGGACCCACCTCTGGAGTGAATTTTAGTATTCTATCACTCAGCCAGACTCTCCTACAGACACAGCATCAGGGTTTACAGAAGAGACAGTGGTGCCGGAATTACGACACAGATTTATTCTCCTCGTTCACTGCCTGAGGTGTGAGCGTTGAGAGACAATCAGAAAGTTCTGGTGTTTTGGGCAAAAGCCTTCATAACGAGCCGCATTGATATGAGATGGAGGGTGTGTTATTCATGAAAAGTAATAGAAGAACAATTTCCACGCCGCTGAAGTGGAAAGGCAGTGAGTGGTAATTCAGATGAAGAATAGTTTCAACATAAATTTCAGCCCACCTCACGGGGAGAGAGTCGAGGGAAAAGGGCGACTTCATTATTTCACCCCCCCCTATAATGGCACACTTTTAGAGCGAATCAAATGGGTGTGAATTTAGTACAGGTGGTGGTCTTTACAGAAAGGTTGAAATGTCAGGTAAAGTGAAAATTACACATAGCTGCATACAGTACATGTCAGTGTGAGGGACTTATTGATTATGGCTCTTATGGAATGTTCTTAATATCATTTCTCAAAAAGAACATGCTTTCAAGTTCATAACTTACATATGAGCTCTTGCTGTGAAGTTTGGCTCACTAGGCTTTGTTATCATACTCCTGGGACGTAGGCAGGGATGTATCTGCCCCTTTGCCCTGCATCTGCCCCTTTGCCCTGCATCTGCCCCTTTGCCCTGCCATTCACAAAGTGCCCTCCTGGATGGTGTTTTGATTTTTGTATCTATATTCTTTTTTTTCAATAGAGGGGTAGGCCCATCGCATCACAGTGCCACACCCCCTCCCCCCCCAACGAGTAATGGTCATGCTGATGTTGAAACCAATCGGCTTGGCAGGGCTCCAATAAGCCCTTGCAATTCCAGTAGTTTGTCACTGACCCCACTCACCCACTCACCCACTCACCCACCCACCCATCCACCAGCAGATAAGGAGTCTGAGCAATAACAGGCTGGTCACTTTTAGAGTCCCTGAACACAAAGCTATTTTCTTCTCTCATCCAGAGAGGCTCAACAATGGAGTGTTTAACCCAGGGCCAGTGATGGGATCAGGGACTGGGAGGAGATTGTGGTGGTGTAGGATAGGCCTATTACAGAATGTCCTTACACAGGGTTCACAATAGCATACACAATGGTTCTACCAAGGTGTTATGGAAACCGCCGACTCAACGAAGGCATTTTCAAGGCTATTGGGAGAAGCTGTGTTTTAGTTATTGAAGTGGTCAGTTACATTTACATATTTCTTCAGATAGCATTTTCAATACATCACACTGACCTCTAAACTTCATGGAAATATCCCTGTATGTAATGTATCATGCATACAGGAAGATTTCCATCAGGTTTAGAGGCCAGTGTTGTGTATTGAAATGCCACCTGAAGAAATATGTAAATGGTATAAACATAAGGTCGGAGGTTTTAGTACTTGGTTAGGCCCATGCATTGTAGTCATTATGTTGTCCCCGTTGATATTATGTTTTTCAAACTTCAACTTTCTGTACCACACACACCCACAGCAACACTAACATACACCGACACACACCGACACCGACACACCGACACACACACACACACACACACACACACACACACACACACACACCATGTAGGCTTTTGGGAGCCTGTGGGATAGAGGGCAAGTTGAGCAGTGACACCGGCAGCTAATTAGAGGCTCGCCTCATTAGTTCTCTAGTCTCCATCTTTGGCCCCAGCAATTATCCCTCGGAGGACGACAGCGGGACTCTGCTTCTCTGTTCTCACACACTCCCCTTACATCATTAAAGGCAGCACACATGTTTCGTGTGTGTGTGCGGGTGTGTGTGTGTATGTGTGTGTGTGTTTAGGGTGTGTGTGTATGTTTGTGTGTGTTTAGGGTGTATATACTGTATGCTACATACAGAGACTCAGCCTTTCTTCCCAACTAACTTTTTGTTCCCCAACAGGCAGATCAGATTTATGAGGGAGATGTGCTCATGGGCCTGCATCAGACTCTCTGATATCTGTCAGCAGCAGTGATCTATCAGTGAGCACAGACCTGCACACAAACGGCAGAATTACAGCGGTGGATGTGGTTGCTCTGAGGAGTACATCAGTGTGTGTGTGTCAGGTTGTCAGTGTTCTATCAGAGGGGTGAAACATCTCCCTGTGTGCGTGAGCACACTGAGAAATAAACCTGCTTCACTGTTGTGAGACTGGAGATTTGAGAGATATCTATGAAATGATCCACTAGATTTAGGAGATCAAGCCTAGGTAGGCCTTTAACCTGATACGCCGAAAAGCAAGCTTTACTCCAAACTATGTTTGATGCCATTCCTCATTCCATTCCATGCATTACAATGAGCCCATCCTCCGATTTCTACCTCCACCAGCCTCTCTTGGTACACAACCCTATTGGACATAGGGTTGTCCTTGTAGTTCCATATGCCATGTTTAGACATGGGTAAAATGGTGGTGTGGCACGAGACCAGCCTACGAGATACATTATTTCCAGAAGTCCTTTTCCTCCCAGTTTTTTGTTGTTGTTATTTTCCTTTTATTTGATACTCAACAGGATGAGATGTTATAACGATTGCTGTATTATCTATCATCTTGTAGCGAGATGCAATTTCACAACCACCTACCTTAGATGTAAAATGATTCATTCCCATTTGTACAATGTTTCTGGTTGTAATGGGTGTTGTGATCATGTCAACATATCTGGATTGTTTAATGGCCCAATCTCTCTGATGGACCAAACCCATCTCTCATAATGTGTGATGTAAGATCCCTTTGTGTGTTGGTACACACTGTGTGGACTATAAGCTGTGTAATTGTTTTCTGTATATATAGATTTTTCAATAAAGCAGTAATCACTGAGTGAAATCCCAA
Organism: Argentina silus; assembly: GCF_951799395.1. Lineage (NCBI taxonomy): Eukaryota > Metazoa > Chordata > Actinopteri > Argentiniformes > Argentinidae > Argentina > Argentina silus. The sequence goes on along the minus strand of NC_139655.1, from coordinate 28,058,493 downwards.
CGGTGCCATTTTATGTGCTGTAATTTTATGGGGCTGTAGTTAATAACACTAACAGTTAACTCCTTTTTAAATGCATATTTAATGCATTATTTTGCCTTTGGGGAGAACCTTTTCTCATCTCTTGTATGTCACAGTGATCCAGAAGTGTGTATGTGTGTGTGTTACATTCCCCAAAACCAGCACCTAAAAATAAAGAAAACTAACACAAAAGGGGTTCACCATGGACCCACTAGATTTGACACAGATAAGGGCAGACTAAAAGAAATCCCAAACTAAAAGATCTTTGAAAGCAAACCAAACACATGGAAAACCAACACTCAGACGTAGCAAACCAGGTAACCAGAGGTGTTACAACGCATTCCTAGTTGCCCACGGCGCATGCAAGCGTCGGTGTGAAAAACAGATCTCTCCCACTATAATGAGTTTGTGAGTCCTAATCACCCGCGACAGGCAAAAGGCTCCGTATGCATCTAGGCTGTCAAGCGTGTTAACGGACGCTCTATTTCAGAGGTGGGCGTCACGTAGTTCCATCCACTGTGGTGTTGCTTGTTGTGCCATCTGACGGATCATATCAGGATAGCTTCCGTCGCTGACGCACGCAACAGAGTATATTAGGATGCGGTGATATCCTCCCAGCAGCTTGGGCTAGAAGGTCTGAACTAACCCCAGCTGAGCAGGTCTTAATTACACCAGCTGAAACACATAAGGAACTACAACAGCACAGCTGAAACACATACCGACTAATGAGGTGACTCCAACCAGTGTGTACCCCTAACTACACTCAATCTCATCACGAAACCCATACACGAAGCCATAACTGTGTGTGTGTGTGTGTGTGTATAATGTAGAGTGAGGGGTGATTTGCTAGGGGGGAGGTCTGAATGACGGTTAAGCGTCAAGGTGAAAAACAGATCTCTCCCACTATAATCAGTTTGCGAGTTTGTCAAAAGGCTCTGTGTGCGTCTAGGCTGTCAAACGCGTTAACGGACGCTCTGTCTCCATTTCAGAGGCGGGCGCCACATCGCCTTGCGGTGCCATCTGACGGATCATATCAGGACAGCCTCTGTCATTGGCAGCACGTCAACGCACACGGCAGAGTATATTAGGATGCGGTGTTAGGTTGTGTTGTCACACACCCAGGTTGCCCTCCTGCAGTGAGGTGACAGACTTCTTCTGGATTAAATGTGAGGGACATTTGCGTGCACTTATCGGCCTGTCTTTGCTTTTTCTCTCTTCTCTCTCTCTATCTCTTTCTCTCTCTCACTGTTTAAGCTCTCCACCCTGACCTCTCTCTTCTCTGTCCAACTCTTCCCCTCTTTAACTGTCTGTCTTTCTCTTCATGCCCCTCCCTCTCTTTCCCACTATCTCTCCTTCCTCCTCTCCCTCCAGTCACTCAGCTTCTCTCTCTCCCAGGTCTCTGCCCAGCATGGGGCAAGTGAGTGAGTAAACCTGACCATTAAGTTGGTCTTGATGAGTCCCTCTCCCCACGACTTTTACAGGTTATGAGGGCATGGCCAGGATTAGACTGGCTGGTTACCTACCTGCTGAGAGGGGAGGCAGCCACATCTAAAGCTCCAGGTTTAAGCATCTTCAACGATAGACTGTGTGATGAGCTGCAGGGGCTAAAGCAACACTTTGGTCTAACAGACTGTACACACACACAGTAGAACCTCTAAGTGTGTTGTTAGGGTTCTTGAAGTGAACTTTTGTATCAATGTATCAAGTGGAAAGCAGAAAAAATAACATAATTCACTGAATGAAATGTGGATGGATCTGTATTAGGCTGGTGACACTTCTCTTGAACCCTGTAAGAAGATGATTACAGTCTCAACACAAACACAATTACTGCCTCTCTCTCACTCTCTCTCTCACACACACACACGTACACACATACACACAGACACACACACTCCATCCTTCAGTCTGAGCACGTCCCTCACTGCCCAGCACACTCATCTCTAACAAATCCAATTAATCACTCATTTGCATAAGCCATTATAGCTGTCGGGACGGGGGAAGTCATAAATCTAGCCAAATAAGCATCCGTCGTCAGAAGTTTTGAGACGCTAAACAATTGATGTTCTTTTTTTGTCTTTGACTAATGAGGATTGAGTGTTTCCAGGGCTGCAACATTATTGAGAGTTGTGTCTGCTGAGTTTGGTGTTTTCCGAACCATTATGTAGAATTATGAATACTTGTAATGTGAGAGGTGTTTGTTTTCAGCCAAATAAGCATCCGTCAGTGAGATAAATTGTGATTTACCTCCTACTGGTTGTATATCAAGCAGCACTACCTGCCAGAACACATTACATGGATTGCCATGTAAAGTATTATACTGTATATAATTACAGTAGGAAGTATAGTTAACACCAAAGACATTCTTGAAATAAATAAAAACATTCTTTAAAATCTTAGAGCTGTTGAGACCATTGCATTGCTATTGAATTCATCCTCCATCTGCCAACATCAATGACACCAAATGTTTGCTCTGCTCGGCGTGAACCAGAGGTATTCATCGATAAACATGCGTCCACCGAACAATAAAAACGTTTTCACAGCGAGGAACAGGAAACTCAGGGAACTCAATAGAAGCACAACAAGCCTTTAAGAAAAACATGGATTTTTCTCCCACCCTGACAGATGCTGGAGTTTGTGTGTGTGTGTGTGTGTGTTTGTGTGCGTTTGTGTGCACAGTTGGGTCTCTCTGGAGCTAAGCTGGCTCTGGCTGTGTTTGTGTGTTTGGTTTAGATGATGGAGCAGACAGCACAGAGCTAACCCAGACATCCCCTGGTCATTTGGAAGAAAGAGCGTCGCCAGGAATTATAAAGCACACACAGGTGAGAGTTAGGCCCTGCAGTGAGATACAAGGTGTCTCTGCCAGCTGTAATAACCCACCCCAGTCCTCCAGAGGGACAGAAGTTTAAAACGGAATGAAAAACTTAAGCCTCCAAACCCAAGTTTCTCCTTTTTCATCAAGAAGTTTGCGTCAGTGACATTTTATATTGGAGGGAGAGAAAATTAAGGGATTTTTGTCTCACTGATTGTAGAGTTGGGAAAGAAATCATTGAGGCTAGAAAACCTGAATAACTTGGCAACAAAACAGTCCTACGTCACTTGGGATGCTATGGGTTTTGCATCAAAAAGTCAAAGCTGGTGTGTCAGATGTCTTCATATCTCAAAAGCGGTTGAAAGGCTGAAACTGTGCCCATATTCACCACCATCTGTTGCATAGATCTATGTATTTGGAGACATTGGCAGGCTTCAATCCCAGATGAATCTGGGAGAGATTGATCCCGTCAGCAGTGAGGAGATTCAGGTGTGGAAGGTTACTATGCACCCAGAATGTTCATTAGAAGTCTGCAGTGGCCTGTTACTGGAACCGCTTGTAAACTTGATAGAAACAAACTACATCCCCACACTGCCTCACTCAAAGAGTTCCACGTAACGACTCATTACCTTGGGCACACTTCTGCTTCATTTAAGGCGTTCATAAGAAGGGGGATCTATCACTGAACTATCCTCCACTCCACCAGCGCACAGTCCTCTGATTTAATCAGATTTCCCCTCGCTGTCTGCCGCTTACACTGCAGGGGATAAAGGCACCTTGAACCTTTTTAATTAAGAAACTGTAATTTAAAACCTCATCAGTCCTTACTGCTTGGCGGCCATGGCAGGTGAGGGGGATCTGCAGGGCTCTCTGTCTTCAGGTGAGGGTTTATTATTCAGCTGGGGATGATCGCATGCTAATAGGCTAGGTAAATAAGGTGGTTGCAAAGACTGATGCACCACTCCGAAACCACTCATCGACACTGTTCAGTGCAGGGGGCGTCGTTTTGTCAAAGACAAGGCCAAGAGACTTGATGAAACCTTTTTTCCCCTTGTGTATTGCACACTGGGTGACTTTGGCGTCATTTATTAAGTTTAAGCTTGTGTGTGCACTGGTGCTTGTGTGTGTCTGTCTCTAAAAGAGAAGAGCCTGTGATTTAACCTTCTCAGCTTAAGTACTTCCAAGAAGTTCTTCCGGCATTTTCATTCAGTCACAGAAACAACTTCATATCTCACGTGATGTCATGCAGCATCAAAATGCTTGTATCTTCATGTCAAATTCTAGAGGGCAATGTAGTCCTCTGGTAATCAAGGCCTTTCATCTGTGATCATATACAGTATGCCAATTGTGGTGGTTTTACCACCAACCTCAGGTTGAGGATGATATTATTGGTTATCATAGAGGGGTTTTTTGGGAGTTCCATCCTCATTACAAAGTGAAAAAAATAAAATAGTGTAAAATAGTGATTCATACAGTTAACTATCCTTACTGAGCCCAGGCTCAGACCATTAGACAATGGTTAAAGAGCCATATTGATTTGTCCTCCTTTGACACAGCAAAACAAGCTGCTGATTATGCTTCAACAGTGTCAAACTAATTATTCACCTCGGCACCGCCTCATGAATTGTTTTCTCTGACAGCAGATGTTGACTTGTTTACTTGGCGAAGCTGTATTGAGTAGGGTGTCATCCACTCATATAGTGCTGGCTGTGGAAATTGTAAACATGTTTTTCTTTTGCATCTTCACAAGACACTTTAAAAAAATAAATAATAAAGAGCAAGCATAAAAAGAAAGACTGCTGTGTTTGAAAATGTAATTCTGAAAAGACTCTCTGGGGTATTGTAGCATACTGGGACACCTTGGCGGAAATCCTTCAATTAACAGACTACGCCTTCATCTTCTGAGGAAAGTCACCTTGAACAATCGAATTAAAACAATCATTCCCAATCAATCAAAAGTCATTATCTCATCTTGTGTGTGTGACAGGATAACTTTCGTCCCCCAGATCACTCATACCACCATATAATGAGGGAAAACGTTTTCAGGCTTTTGAAGCAACACCAAATGTAAACTGCAAATGAACACAAGAGACAATTAAAATGTCCATCATTTGTTCAGCTCATGATACAAGGCACAGTTTCACTTGGCTGTTCATTACATTCGTTCTGGAGAACTTAATAGCCTAAGGTAACTTTACACCATCACTCCTTGCCATGCATCAATCGTCCAGAAGTCTTTTTGGTTTTTGGTGGTGGATAGGGGGAGACATTCCATACTAATAATATGTACCGTCACTGATAATCATAAATATAAAATATCAATTGTTCCCCATTATCTCCAAGTCTTTACAACTGATCCCATGGTTAGTACAGTTCAAGGAACACAGAGGTATACGAGTGTAGCTGGCAGTCTTGCATACATCCACAATAAAACAACAGCTAAAAACCCAATTGATAATCAGTCTGTGTGAGGAAAGAGTGCATTTATGCATTAGGCAAAGGAAAGAGTTGATCCCTCTAAAATGTATAGACTTTGAAATGTTGGTGGCATAGGATACACATCCTGCACCAAGGAGGGGGAGGAAGCTACTATTGGGACTGGCCCCGGTCTGTTATCCATTGGTCTCCTCAGCTCCAGATGTCCTGTAGATAGCGCTTCTCCTCTCTAAGTCCCGCTAACCTCTTCATAGCCTCCAGTTTATCCAGCTGCAGCTCGGCTCCTATCATCTCTACCAGTGTGTCGTTCACGTCTTTAGCCATGTTCTTAGCGTCCCTGGAGGAGAGGGAGAAACAGTGGGGGTTGAAGTAATCTGTCAATAAACAAAAACATGTTCTGTAAACACTTCTCTATTTACTGTTATGCATATCTCAGGTAACTGGTGAGCTGTGGAAATCGATTCTCTCGGAGGACATCAAAGCAGAGCTCACCCGCACACGTAGAGACAGCCATTTTCCCTGAGGAGGATGTTGGTGATGTGTTTGGCGTGGAGGAGCAGGTGGTGTTGGACGTATCTGGGGCTTAATGACTTCTCCCCCTGGCTGTCCCGTGAGAAACACACCTTCAGATGGGTCAGAGCGCCAGTCTCTACAAAGCCCTGCAGCTCCTCTCTGGAACAGACACACAGAGTCAGATCCAGACAGAAGAAAGGTTGTGAATAAAACTATTATTATTTCTTCCTTGTTTCAACCCTGGAGCAGTAACATGGCTGCCATTGGCATTGTGTGGTACTGCGGAAGAGCATCACTTTGTTTTTGGTTGAAATCACAAAGGCCAAACTCTCAGCCTCAGAATAACTCAAACCTCCATTCTCTAAAAAAGCAAAACACATGCCATGTCATTTGTAGACTTATCATTGGCATCTCTGTAAAGGACAGTCATTCAAATGAGGCCTCTACTGTACACATAGCTTTCACTATCGCCATCTCTGTGCCAAGGGCTTGAAACTGCTTTTCATATTCCATGGAAAAAAATAAAGATTGGGTTTAATAAAAATTGGACAGCGGTGGGTAAAAATCTAAGCACAAAAGCATTGGGCAACCGCTACATCTTATTTAATCCAAGAAGAAATGGAAAATATGGATTTCATAAGCAAGGTCGATTCTCCCTCTTACAAGCATATTTTTACAATCAATCATGTTAGCTTTGCCGTTCCATGGTGTAACCTTGCTCTCTATGACTGGTTGTTGCTTGCCAAGTCTGAGCACCGCTGTATTCCGCCTCCTTGTTTACAAGGCCTTGGGTGGGAGAGAAAAGGCTGGGGCTGCAAGGTTTACTGGAGCTCCAAGGCTTCAGGAGAATCATATTTAAGGTTTAGGAGCTACAGCTCCAGGCCAGACAGAGCTACCTTCATATGAGATGTAGCTCTGGGAACACGGTTGAAGGTCTTTTACCTGAAGAGCTTGGGTTTCTGCAGTAGCCCTCAAGACCAAGGAGTTTTCATAAAACATATATGGACATGACTGGAATAAAGCTGGTGTGATGAGAGAGATATTATTATTGCACATTTCTCTCGTTTTCATTTGATTGAATGTCATCCGTTGTTGCTACACTGGCAGTATTACCATGTTTATCATATAACCTTTATTTCCCTACGGAGACTCATTGTCAGCTAAGCTCTTTTTCTTTTTGGTGGCTCTGCAACCAAATCCCCTGATGGCCAAGATACTGAACGCTATGAAAGCAAGAGCACCAAAACAAGGGGTGGGGGGAGGAAGAGGAGAGTTGAACTGGACCTGAAGTGTCATCTGGGAATGTCTGAGCCCGAATCATAGATGGGCCCCCTGCGTGTCACAGTATGGTCAACATCCTGGTACCAGGGAGTTTTTGGTTCTGATACCCAGTTTAACCCTAGGCAGCTCCCCTGGCCTTGACATTGGTGTGTTTACACAGAAAACAACCCCAGTGATACTTCAGCAACCTCAGCAACCCACCTCCTCTCCACAGTGAAATCTGAATCCATAAAAAAAAAAGGAGAAAATCGAGGGAGAAGGCGGTAGAGAATGAGTGCAAACTACGGGGGCAGGGGTCTAGACTGAGCTGTGTGTCTGTCTCCTTGAGGAGAGCGTAGCTGACTAGAGGTCAGATTTGTCTCGCCCTCTCGCCCACAGATGTTAAGTGCTGGGGTTGATTAGGGTTGATGACGTGGCATGTTTATTTTGTGTTCAGAGAACATTCCGGACAGAATAACACTCATGTCAACATCCAAAGCTTATGACCCTTGAGTTATTTTTAACATCAAAAGGACAGCTTTATTTCTCCATCAGTTTCAGATTTCATACCCCATTCACGGCAGAAGCAGAGTTATACTTACAATACAGGACATTGAAAAATGTAGGGCACTTCCAACCAAAAACATCCTTCTTGCGCATGTCTGAATCCTCATTGAACACATCCAGCCTAATACAAACTTGCTTTCTTCCAGTAAAATGATTTGTAGGTGGTTGCGTATTTTGATTGAATAAGGCGCTTTATCTTTTTTACAGCTGACTCGACACGCATGTTGTATCAGCTTGGTCAACACCGTGGAGTGTACTGTATATTTGAAATCCCTTGTATATACACACCCATGCTGTGAACAAACCACCCTGGAGATACCTGTCAGAGAGAATGTAATTAGCAAAAAGGGAGAGAGAAACAAAGCAGAACAAAAGAGGATTCCTTTGATCTATTCCTTTATGACTGCAGAGACAAATCCATCTGGTAGGTTGTTACACTGATACACAGCTTGATTGGTGTACTGGCCTTCACTCTAAGCATTGTGTTGGTACTACTTCACTACTAGTCACTTGCAGAGTGAGTTTGGACAGTTTTAGAGCTGGAGTGGACGCCATGTTGCTTCCTCTGACCATTCATTCATTCCTTCATTCCTTCATGGCAACTAGGAATATCTGGATCCTAGTTACAATTCAATCAGTAAGGTACCGTTGAAAACACTGTTAATGGTCACTATTGCCCAGAAGGCAAACATAAACTGGATTATGTGATGAAGTCTTTGAGGATCATCATAATCCTTTTTAAGATTAGACTGAAATGGCCAATGAGCAGTGTTATACTGTATGCTTACCGTATTCCCCCTCCCTTCCTCATTACTCCCTATGCACCAGTATCTGTCACTCAGCCCATGTACTGAGGAGTGAGTTATATATCTCTGGCCATATGGGGGCAGCCAGGCCCCAATCATGTTATGTAATTCCACAGCTTTCTCAATCATGGCCGTCAAGGACAGAGAGGAATGGACGCGTTCCTGGAAACTGTGATGTCACCCAGCCAGGCTGAGACGCATTTGTTTACACAAGGTTCGGCATTCTGATTGGAGGAAAACATGCGAGGTGAATGGGATTGAGGGGATGATGTCTTCTTCAAGATGGTTGTTTGAGGAAAGAGGGGGCTGGCCCCATTTGAGGGCAAATGACACTCACCTAAACAGGAAGTCCTGGTGTTTGTGGCGGCAACCGAAGAACAGCCAGGTCTCACCAAATTCCTCCTCCGGGTTTTCCTCCCTTTCCTTCTCCCTGGAAGAAAGGAAAAAGAAGAAGGAGGGGATCTCAGTAGTCAATACAAACAAACGACAAGACAGGACAAAGAGCCCTTCCTCACAGCAGAGGTTAAATAGGCGCAGTGACACCGTTATCTACACCTTCTACATCAATACAGTAAGTGCCACAATTACCTAATGCATGGGAATGATTGCACTGCGGTGGGGATACGAGAATTATACTCTAAAATAAGATGGAAACAGTAGCTGAAATTGAAAGTAGAAATTGAGAATGCTCTGTGTGTGTGAGAGTGTGTGTGTGTGTGCGTGCGTGCGTTGGGACCACTGCTGTAAAAGTGATTCCTCTCTTAGCCAACGAGCCTGGCAGGGCTCCCAGAATCCTTTGCACTGCGGTGGCACAAAGACACAAGCACTGAGTAGAGCTGCTATCTACACAGCACACCTGCTTGGAGGGTGACAGTTCTCAACAGATAAGACACGTGCCCTCCGACCTTTACGATCCCATCAGTCAGGTGACCCCCGTAAAAGGGCAGGCGTTATCTCCCGTCCTCATCTGGACAGATTGAGGAATGTTCCAGAGAACGGACCTTTACAAAAGGTGGCCGGAGAGAGAGAGGAGCTCTGGGACAGAGATTTGTTTTCCTCTTTGTGGAGAGATGCTGCAGAGGCCCTCAAGAATAAAGATGCTACTTGCTGTGTTCCATACAAACCTATTCACACATCTGCTGAATGAGTCATGCTGGGGTCTATTCTCATTCCACGTGGAGTGTGGAAACACTTTCTGGTCTCCAAATTGCAACTGTTGACTCCTGAGGCTTCTTCAGCAGGGAGGATTGTTCACAACACTGCAGGTTTAGATGGTGGTGTAGGAAGTGGGTACAGAGAATTAACACTGACAATTTTTTATTCAAAAACATTTGATTAAATCCCACGAGTCCTTTCGCCTGACTGAACAAAGCGTGATCCAACCCTCATCAATCTTCTCGAAAGCCTATGCAGTGAGGTTCCAAATGCAAATGACGTATTTAACGAGAGAATGAAATACAAATTCCAACCTGTCTGAACATTGCGTTATTGAATAGGGAGTTTTCCGACCGCTGTCGGGACACACAGTGTGCCAGCAGCGCCACTATTAGCATCCTGCACCTGATTCTCCTATCTGCTAACAGCCTCCAGTAAACTCATTTTAGTGGGCTCCTCTCTTCTCTCTCCCCATCTGCCCTACAGGGATCAATACCAATATGAAAAACCTGGATTCCATTCAGCACCACCAAGCAGACCACACTGGCGCCTTGCCTGAATACAAATTACATCTTGCCACTCTTCCACGGTCCAGAATGCAGTCCCAGAGGTGAAACGGTGCATGATTCACAGCGCGCTCATTTGGGGTCATAAGGGCGGGGCAGTTGCCTTTTAACGCCTCTCTGATGAGCATAGGTGGTGGAAACTGTCATTCGAGCTTGGGCAAAGTCTTCATAAACACAGAAATTATCTTATTTTCTTCAATGCTTTTCTCTCTGAATGTGATTTGATGCTGGGAGTGGTGTTATGAGAGTCTTTAGACACTCTGACAAAGTGTGCCTCTGCACTGTAACTGCAGGCTTAATCACTGAGCTAGTATGATTACTTTGACTTAAGTGCTACTTCACAGTGGAACAGCATGCCAGATTTAGTGAGCATTCAATAGAATCTAAAGACACCGTGGAGAGAGTTGTTTACGAAGACAAAAATGCACAACCAACCCCGTCATCCAAAGAACAATGTCAATCTGACTTCCGGTTGATGAATGAAAATAGCATGTTCATACACAAAACTCTCTCTCACACACACACACACACACACACACCTGAATGAGATGACTAGTTGAATTTAGTAGGCTTACTCCTGTGTTAGAGAATAAAAGCAGCCTGAATGTTTTTCTGAACCACCTCACACTGAAACACTCCATCCGAACAAAAAGGTCATTTGACAGCAGTACAGTATGTAGTCTGAGGCCAAACCTAATCAGTTCCTTGATGCTCTCACAAAGAACTTTCCAACGTTAGTTTTGCAGTACAAAAAGTTTGAAATGCATGAAACAAAAGCCTTGTGCCTAAACCTAAACCCTGTCTGTTTCTGGTCCATAACAGGGGCTCAGCCAGCCTGATCTCACTCCATTACTCATCCTTAGTCTCAGACCCTACCAATCAATACCAGACAGACTGGGGTCTCCTGAAAATCTCTACACCACACCGCACAGGCTTTGACCTTTCAACTCTCTCTCTCTCTGTTTTCCACAGTTACAGAATTGGGTCTCATGGGGCAAATGCAGAAACCATGGCAAAAGGCAGACCCCCGCTGGCAATCCCACCCACGACACAAAGGATTAAGGAAGTAAGAAAGTCAGTAAGTAACTAAGTAAGTAAGTAACTAACTACAAAGTGACTTTTGAAAACATCCATGACAGATGAGGGAGGTGGAATGGCAGGCGGGGAGGGGAGGTGTGTGGGGGGGGGGGGGGGTCGAAGCGTCCTATGCTATTGTATTGCTAAAAGCCCCTTCAGGCTTTTGTGGCCGATACAGCATCATGCTGACAAAAATGGCGATTGTTATCTCTTATCAAAGCGCGACATCGGGGGTACAGCGCCTTGTTCCGAATCTCAAGTTAGGCTCTGTACAACACTCTCCCCATGACAGGCTTTTACAATCCCCTTACACAATACACACATGGCAGGGGAGTGAGGGAGGGAAAGAGAGGGAGAGAAAGAGAGGGAGAGAAAGAGAGGGAGAGAGTGGTGTGCTGCAGACACAGTTTCCTTCTCCTCCTGTGGTGAGGAGCTTTACCAAAAGGTAAATGCTTGTATACTTGCACAATAAAGGAGAGAATAGCAGTGGCGAGTGCTCTCAGGAAGGCAGCCTTTCTAAGGGCTTTCAGAAGTAAATGAAGACTGTTATGTGTGGATACTGTCCCTGATGTGTCAATCAGAGCCACCGTTAGTGAAAGAGTGTTTTAAGTGAATCACAGCACTGACAAGCTCAAGCCAGTTCAGGCAATACCACAAGTGGGAAGAGGACAGGAAAGAGCAGTCCATGTCACTAGGACTGAACCCCGTATCTCTGCCGCGACCTTGACAGTTTGGTGTAGTCGGCGAGCGGCGTTGACCGTGTCAGTGCCGTGACGCCAGCCATTCGTCAGCGCCGCTGCGTCTTACTGGTGCAGTCACCTCTCCCCACGGAGAGCCATCCGTCACCTTCCGCAACATTTATCACGCCGCAGTCAGCGCCGACACGTACAGCGGTGATTACCGACCGACGCAATATCACCTCTGAATACATCCCCCTCTGTGATCCGCACCGCAGCAGACATCAACAAACATCAGAGAGACAAGACAACTGAAGCTGACTGGAAAACAGCCTCGTTCATATGAAGTCATCCAGACACTGTCACTCTGGCTAAAGCCTTAGGGCCACTTTGTGACAATGACAAGTGCTACTGGGGTATTGGTCTGGGTTAACAGCATACTGTAGATCCACCTGGATAGGGCCTCATTCACACAAAGTCAATACTGACATGCAATGTCAGTTAGGCAGTTGATCCAGACGACCGAAAGTTAAGCACAAATCTTCATTCGTCAGACCACACCAACCAAGTCAGAAAACTGCCACTTAGGTCAACGTATGAGTATTTTCCCCTCCCAAAACGATTTCCCACGTGCCGTGACATATGACATTTCATACAGTTATAGAGCTCAGAAGTGTAACTTGGCTAGCCTGTTTGTGAAATCAGCGCCAAGAGTCAAGTAGTCACAACCTTTTGACACATTGTATGGATAATTGCTAGCTCTATCTGGCATTACTTTCCCATATTGCTCCATGAATGACTAATGTCACCACTCGGTGCTTCTATTCTTTAAGTATTTCTTTCAAGAAATACCAGGAAGCAAAGCTAGCTGATGGGGCCTTTAATGTCTTCCTTCAGTCTGAGCAGAGGGTGTTTTACAAGGCAGGGCAGGCCAGGCTAGCCCATGTGATCAGGCTAAAGGACAACCAGTCAATATCCTCTTTACGCCTCCCCGGCAATTACAGTCTATGATTTACATTAACAACACCACACTCGCCGCCTACAGGACTTTTTACATTCAAATCAATACGTATCTAGCCTCTCGTTTGACCCATAACTGTACATTACAGCCTAACTCATAAACACCAGCCTCCGGGAGTACTGGAGTTAATACCAGACGTGATTACAGCCCTGTTGGCCATATTATCATCACCAACCAAGATGCATTGGACAAAGAATGTTTTGAATCGTTGATGGGGTCTTGCAACTGATTATGTAGCTTATTGTAAAACCATGCGTCGATAACTTGTACTTGACATAGTTCATATTCATTATTGGTGGACTGTCTCACGGTGGTTGTTATAGCAACATTTGCGTAGTATCCGCATCCACACCTAACCAATGCACCAGATTGACCAATGCAAAGAGGTTCTCTTGTTTGTTTGGTAGATTTGGTTTATCTAATTTCCTTCACTGAATATAATGGTACTGTTTTATGAATCCCCCATGCAATCTGCAGTACCTTTGCTGAAGGAAGCCGATGAAGGGTGCGACTCCTGTGCCTGGTCCCACCATGATGAAGGGCACAGAGAGGTCAGAGGGGGGTCGGAAGGAGCAGTTGGGCCGCAGACTCACATGGACCTGGGTTCAAAGGTCGTAAAGGCATCAAACACATGCAAATACACATTTCAGACGTTACTTGTCGTCTTGTAGTGAAGGTTTCTAACTAACACTAAGAAATATACTGGTTAATCCACTGGGTGCTGTGATGAGACCAAAGCCCTCCAACATAGTTCAACCAACAAGTGATTGACATGTCATGGTGATCCCTCCCACTGTGATTTATTTCCATAGACATCCCCATTCGACCTTGGTTCATTGTAGGTCATGACCCAACCAACAGAGTTCTGCTCACCTTGGGAAGGGCTGAGACGGTGGAGGACTGAGCCTTCCCAGGGTGCCCCAGGATGGGGTCGACGAGGTCAGACAGCCAACCCGTGCAGAGGCCACGCCTCCCCGCTGGCCGACCAGTGCATGCTGGGAGCTCCACCACATTGAATACAAAGTGGAGCCTACCTGGGTGCCTGAGACTGGAGCTACAGCAGAGAGAGGAAGAGAGAGAGGGGGGGGGTTGTTGAGGATAAGTACACAATGCAGGGTTCTGCTACAGTACATTAGCCACAGAAAGGATATGATACTGTCAAATAATACAGTCCTGTAGAGGCTTATCAAAGGACTGGGAGCCCACATTCTGTTGGTCCTACTCAAATTAGAGTAAGGAAATGTGTTAAAATTAATGTGGTACATCATTAGATTGATGTGCTACATTAGATATTTACAATATACATATTTCAGATTAAAGTGAGAAACTAGTGCAAAGATAAAACAACCCTGTCTCCATACACAAACCCTGATGCTGTGCTCCATCTCTCTCTTTTTCCTTAACTGCCTCTCTCTTTCTCTTAGACTTTGTGTCTTCTCTAGCTTCCCTTCTCTACCTGGTGAGTGCGTCTCTGTCTGTCTCTCTCCCCCTCTCTTCCTCTCTCTCTGTCTGTCTCCCTCTCTCTCCCTCTCTCTCATTGTGAGTGTCTCCTATTCTGCAGGCCACTAGGGACCTCTATTGACCGCAGCATCAATAATGCAAGACCCTAATGCCTCAGCAGCATCTGATAAACTACAGCGATTGTGTGTGTGTGTGTGTGTGTGTGTGTGTGTGTCTCTTTCTCTTTCGCACTGAAACTAATGAGAATAGGAGGCCTGTTTTGACATTTTGTTTAAATGTTGCGGTTCCACTTGGCCCTAATGGATGGCAATAAAAGGGATAAACATTACACTAGTGACCTGAGTGTCTACTGGGAACAAATGTATTTGCATTCAAAACAGTACAACATAAACATTAGAACTCGATGTCTGTTTACGCTGACAGTCATTTAAGTGATTTGGGTTTATGTCACACATTTAAGCAACAAAGAAAGGAATATACATTGGCTTACCTGGCTGCTGAGTAAGGTCTTGGATGCAGTTTAGGCAAATGTTCTGAAATGAAAATATGACGCATGAGAGAAAATCCTCTGTAGGTAATCATATTGCTTTCATCTAGAAAATGTTTTAGATCATTGCCATTGAAGGAAAGGAGACAAAGGGACGAAACCACTTGAGACTACTGAGATGCACCCAAACTCCCAGTCCCATCTTGCACACAACACACACACACACGTCACACTTATTCTAGGGCATACTTCTATATTCATGAAATCCCAAACTCAGGGTTATAAAATCCCCAGTGTCCATGTGGTGCCTCTAGGATGTAGATTGCCGACCTTATTCCAATGTCAGACATGAAGGTGCCCTCTTTTGGGTAATGTTGGCATCTAAGCATGAAGCCTCTGTGGAATCTGGCCCAAGAAAGTGAGTGAGTGCCAGTGTGAGCTTCCCATGCACCCTAGAGAGACTGTTTTACCACACGTCTAGTGATAAACAACCTTCTGCATAAAATATTCGGTTTATCTAGGCCTACATGCACACTGTGCTGAAATGTGTGAGTTTCATCTGCTGAAATTCAAACTTTTTCAAAATGATAGATTAGATCCAAAAAATATAACTCAAACTGCACCATATGCACCAGCTGAGTTCTGACAAAAACAGTAATTTTTCTCATCAGCCCTTTAGAAAAACAAACAGCTGGACTAGATCAGCCCTCCTCTCTCTCTGACGTCTAATGAAGCCTTCCAAATGGCTCACGGTGCCTCAGTACGAGAGCACACCACTCTGAAGGCAACCATTAACACGCACAACAGAGCACTACCTCTCCTTTTGGCTGGGGTGTGAAGAGAGAGGCACTACTTAAGTCACCAATGATACAAACGACTCCACTCCATCTTAACCTCTGCAGAAGACTGTGTGTCAGTTGAGGCGACTGCAGACAAATACATGCCGAGGCATAGGCCTAATTGCTTGTGGAGGGGTAGGGAGCGTTCTGTGCATTAAGGACACACACACTGCACCAAGCCTGCCCAGCGACAGCTTTAACATGCCTGTTAACAATCTCATTCCGTTTTTACTGCCACGTCGTGCCTCTGTGCTCAGACAGCTCTGACTCTCCATCACACACCATGACAGCATGTCAAAAACACAGGAGACTCCATAGATCACTGCAAATCACTGCAGCATGATACCGTTGATATATCATGATACCCGGACTGACACAAGAAGATATTCTTGTAACCCTTTATGGTACTATCATGTTTCAAAGAGGGCTTTGTAGTCAGAACCCTTTGAAAAACAAAAAATTGGATTGCAAAGCAGATCAAACTTCTCCTTCATTCTATGACATACTTTGAAATGATACAGAATCTGAGTTTATGACCTTCTTTAGCAGAGTAAACACAGTAATTAAGCATCAGCTCTCAGTCAAGCTAATGAAACTAGCCTAGTCAATGTGCTGTAACAGTACCACTCGGAGCAGAGCTGACCATTAACCTCTGACCCGGTACAGTCCTGTCCTTGGGAAACAAGAGGGACAGCCAATGACAGACCCCCCCCCCCCCCAACAACAACAGCTGGTGCCCTGAAGCGCCTCCAGCAGCACATTTTTCACCAAGGTGCAAATGTTCCTGATTGCCAATTTCTGCATGGGTTGGTTCACTACTGAAAAGGTGCTGTAGTTTGCAAAAAGGGCCCAAAATAACTTTGACATTGGATAGGCCTATCACGGTGACACAGCTTTTTTTTTTAGAAAATGCAACTTCTAAGTGAAAATGGAACAGACCCCATTTGACTGAGATAATTGCCAGTACAAGCATTTTCAATGAGTATTGGATTGCTATTAGGCTAGTCTCTCGACGACAGACTCAGAGCGCTTTGCACGCTCCACACTCCAGAGTCTTGTCAAACATTGTTCAATGGTTACTGAGCAGTCAGAAGTGGGTGGGCTGTTGAGGTTTAAAATTAAATTACCAACAGGTCATAGCACCAATCAGATATCATAAGTGAGCACATCCTGTTTTGAAATTAAAAACTACAAACAAGCTTTTAGTTTTTAGACTGTTGAACATCTCCAACATAAACTTCTAACTAAATAGCTAGCTTCGTAAACAACTCAAGGACGAATATGAAAAACAATGTGGGGGTGGGGAGGAGCTTCCTCATCTTAGAAGAAGATCCAATTACATTGGGTCATTTATTTGGATCTCTATCTCAGAACACCAATATAAGGATAACAGGCATTCAGTCAGGGAACTCAGTCGTAGATGTACATTTTTTGTTTAATGAATATGTAAATAGATTTGGCATAAAGGATGGTTCCAACTCTGAGTATAGCTCCCCGTTGAATTAGACAACATTATGTACAAATAATATACAAGCGGGGAGCCCATAACTTCTAACCCCCCCCCCCCCCCCCCCGCTACAGAACAATATTGAATACAATATATGAAGAAATAAATAAAACAAACATAGCAGGAAGGGTCACAACCTCAAAACCCCGTAGGTAGGTAAACCCAGGCTAAACCTGCAGGTGGAAAGCTGGGGTGGTGGTGGGCATGACAACTGCTCAGCTATGATGGAGTCTGAACATGACTGGCTATTATAGCCTGTCCCATGACATGTGACATGATCTGTATGATGTGAAACAGTTGTCCGTCCTGAACGGCCAGCTGCGTCCTCCTACCGTGCCTTACTGAAACTGTGTGAAACTTCATTTATGTTGAAGATACATCACCTGTGAATAGAGGCTACAATTATGCCCATCTATGTATCTGATACTATCTATGTCTCCCCAAAGACTGGAACAAACAATTACAAGAACGGATCTATTATGAGAAAATGAAACAACTTAAAAACAAACAACTGCTCCCCAGAACAGTAATTCCAAAGTTTTTAATTAGGCCTTTTCAAGTTCTTTTGTGACCCAACAAGTAAACAAAAAACAATGAATCTAATCACAATACAGTCTTATGCCTTGGGCCAAAAGCAGTGTCTCCTGACCAATGCTGCTCTGCTCATTATGTCATTGGCAACACATGACCATGAGAGAGAGAGCACCATACTGTACAACCCATTGATCATACAGAAATAATGGTACAACCAAACTTTACTGAGACTCTACTGCCCCCTGCTGGATGAGGACATAATGTACAGAGCAGCATAATACTTGTATAATTTCTCACTCATTACAAAGCATTTTGCAGCCCATGGGTCTAAGAGGGCTATCAGTGTGAGAATAAAAACCTAAAATGGACCCGAATCTTAAACAAATTTCAACCAATTCGGAACAACATCAACATCAGTTTGCTGGTCAGACATGTCTGTCCCCTTAGGTTAGCATAGCTTTGTTAGTGAAAGGTAAATGATGCACTCTGATCGGCTCACACATAGTGACTGACAGGCGGTGGAGGGTGTTCTTACCTATGAGGAGGCTGAGAGGGGGCGAGCAGGTGGGGAAAGCTCTGAGCAGGTCCAATATGCCGAGGCTGGTGTCTCTCATATAGAGATTGTAGTCAGCTGAACCCTGTTTGCTGCACAGCTCCTGCAGTCTCCTCTTCTGACCACTGTCCCCTGTGCACTCCACTAGAGCTCTAAGGAACACCTGGGAGACAGAGAGACAGAAAGAGACAGAGAGCAAGAGGGACTGATGAAGACAATGTAAATAAAAAGAAGGAAGAATTCACAATGCACACATAGAATACATTCACACACTGCACTGTAGCACAACACAAACTGTCCTAAGTCACTTTGTTCTGTTCCTGTTCGAAGCTCCTGATAACCTGATGTTGCTGCTGCATCCAGCAAATGTTGCATCGTTCCATTGCCAAACGTGAAAACAGCAACTTGGCCGAAGTAGAAGTTGGCTGCTCCCTTGCCTACCTGTCATGAGGGCAACCCAGACTATGGTCTCTTCAACACACCCAGTTAAAGCCTAGAATGTTCCTCTCTTACCACAGTGCAGTAACTTAGACAATTGTTTTAGCTGGTAAGTGAAATTAAAACGGTACCTTTTTAGGGACACTTCTGATCTCCAGACACCAGGTGAGGAGGTACTGCAGTGTGCTGTTCTCAGGGATGTAGGAGGGGATCTGTGCAGCTGGTGGGGAAAAAACAAAACGTCCACATCACTAAATGTTCACTACCGTTGAGAATTGACGCATTCCATCTATACTTTGCACAATGATGAAACTTATGTCGTAAACATTTTATCTTTCGGACCTTCAAATACATCTACAACACTTTAAGGTGCATGTTGTTGTTAATGACTGAGGTGTTAAGGTTTACCTTTCTTCTTGGTGTCCTTGTGCAGAGAGAGCTGGACGTGGTGGCTCGTCTGGTCCTGCAGTCCCAGTCTCTCAAGCAGCTCTCCCACCTCGGAGGCTCTATTTGGGCAGAGCAAGTCAAATGAGTCCCCTGGCTGGTAGGACATGGGGAGGGCCTGCGTTCACAGTGGAAATGGGAGAATAAGAAGCTGCTTGCTTAAAAAACATGGAACCGGTTAGAACAAATCATAACATGGATTTGTATGTTTGAAATGACTAAAATATGTCTAAAGAATAGGACTGTCACTCACTGAGACATCTAGCTCTAACAGAAGGGCAGTTTTGACTGAATCATCTCTGGTCAGCTGGTCTGCTCTGGAGATGGCCACCTCATGAAGGGTTTCTTTACCGACTGGCACATTGGTCTGGGGGAGCACAACAAACGGATAGAATAATGTTGAAAGGTGATGTTAGTTTTCAAACAGATCTGAGTGTCTAGCCTGGTCACATTTCAGTCCTTTGGTCCCTTTCGCTTCCCTTAGGTGTAATCAATAAGGTGATGGCTCTTCCTAGTCATCTAGGTGAGATATAGTCTCCGCCATATTGCTTTTTCACTCACGTCTTTTCAGATCTGAACTCCAAGAGTAGGAGCTAGGGCAAGCGGCTATAGACTGAACCAGACCATGAATCAATCAAGATTCCAGTCCTTCAACCTGGCCCACCTATTCAGGGGCAGAGTTGGCTATGTTTCATCCATTTTAAATGTGCATTTGGAAACAGATAGACACTTTAAAAACTGTAACTCGCCACATAGATTAAATGTATATATGCCTAGTGCCTTCTGTAAAGGCTTGGTTTGCAATGATATTGCTTTTCAAAATACATATACTGTAAATGAAAGCATTTTGCAAAGGCCTTTTGTTTTGCTGTATTATGATGCAGTTACATTAAATAGTTACAGTACATTGCTTGCTTAAATAACAAAGAAATGTTAGCGGTATTTGAAAAACAAATAGCGAAGTAGGGGCTCCACAATGGCAATTTGAAACAGGCCCAGAGCTTTCACACGCTCCACACTCCAGAGCCTTGTCAAACATATTTTGTTAAATAGTTACTCAGCAGTCAGAAGTGGGTGGGCTGTTGATGAGGTATCACAAGCGAGCAAATCCTGTTTTGAAATGAAAAACTTCAAACAAGCTTTTTGTTTTTAGACTGTTGGACATCTCCATCGCTAACTTCAAACTACTTAGCTAGCTTCAGTAAACAACTCTAGGACGAAAATAAAAAACAACAGTGTGGGGGTGGAGGAGGAGCTTCCTCAGGCTCAAAATATGTTTCCACTGTGTTTCAAGAAGATCCAATCACATTGGATTATTTCTGGAAGATCCAATCACGTTGGATTATTTCTCAACCTCTGAATGCCGCATAAGGAATAACAGGCCTTGTATCGGAGATACATCAGCTGTAAAAATATGCTACTATTTACCCAAAGAACATCACATCAGCACTACCTACCGCTTCTATGGAGGCTTCCTGCAACGTGACATCCAGGTAAGGGGGTGGCAGTGCTGGGACATTGAGGGAGGACTCAGAGAGAGGGGGCAGGGAGCATATAAGGGAGGCCTCCACAACAGCAGGGGGCGCTACAGTGTGTCCACTCTCTGTCTTAGAGGCTGATCCTGAAACAGCCACAGGTGCCGATTTGGAATCTGTATCAGTACTCCCTCTCTCCGATGCTGCTTTGGCGGAGTCAGAACTCTGGGTTTCTGTGTCATCGAGACTCAACAGATGGAGTTTGACGTCAGTCATTGACAAATCGGTAGTTTCACTCAAAATGGTTCTCAAGTCCTTTGTCTCCGCATCCTCAACATGAGCTCTCTCAGCCTGGACAGACGTCATATTTGATAACGCTCCTTTGATCGCCTCCCACACTCCTTCAAGCCAAGGGTCCACCACCAACTCTAGCCTGTAGGGTTGTAAGGGACAGAAAGCATTAAAACATGTCAACACTGGTCAAGCCCACTGGTCCTGGGAACCCCCTATAAATCATTCAGTGTTGAGAATAAGAAGCTGCTTGCTTAAAAAACATGGAACCGGTTAGAACAAATCATAACATGGATTTGTATGTTTGAAATGACTCAAATATGTCTAAAGAATAGGACTGTCACTCACTGTTTGGGCAGTATGGGCAGAGAACAAAGTCCACACACAGATAAATGTAAGAGGGAGATCTAAAAGGTCATGGCTTGTGTGCCACATCGCACAAGAGGATAGCTACTACAAATTAGGTGAGAGGTAAAAAGGGGTTAAGGCTGTGCTTACAACGACAATCAAAGCCATTTTATACAATTTGATCCAAGTATGAGGAGATAGTATTTCAATTAGATCCTTTATAAGGCTCCACAATTTTTATTTCATTATGATAAAACCACTATGTCCTTACCCTACACCATCATCAGCATGTCCAGTAGCATAGAAATGTTTTGCACCAAGTTTCTGTAGACATCTGTCAATGGTCTTTCCATTGTTGCAGAAATTTGCATAATTTGTATCACCAAGAGCTAGAGCGAACACAGAAAAACAAGAGATAGTGGTTAAACACTGTAGTTGATTGATGAACCAGCAAAGCTGAAACAATAATCTACCATAGACATGTATGACCACAATCTGACGAATTAGGAAACATACACTACACAGACATCCAAGAACTTCTGAATCAATCCCCTTACCTAAAAGTGCATAGTGGAGGTGTGTGTAGTGGTCAGAGGGGAGGGTCTTGTTCTTGATTCTCTTCACAAACTTCAGGGCAGTGTCTGGTGGCTCCCCATCGCCAGTAGTAGACACAACAAAGACCACAGGAGCTCTCTCCTTCTCCAAGTTATACTGGTAAATAAATGGGATTGGAGGATTTTAGGACTACAATTCATTACAGTCATGCCACCAAATTCACACTTGAGCTTGTCGACCCTAGTCAGTGTAGAACAACCTCAATGCAGGATAAGGAGCATCAGGTAACATGTTGTCATCACTGGAATTAAAAGCATGCTTGAGGAACTATTTTGAGTCTTGGTAACTTTACCTTGGATTCTTGGCTCAAGCAACAGATATCAACGACCAGTCCTCGTTCCTCTGCCTCGTCAGCTATCCCCTCCGCTATGGACTGGGCTTGTCCACGCTGAGAACCGTATAGCAGCAAGAAGCGAGGCTTCACTTCAGAAAGCATTCTGAAATGCAAGTGGTGTTTTAGCTTTACAGTGGAACATTACAGAGGCAGAAATTCTCTCAAATAAAGCCTAGACTAACTAGCTGACAACATGAAAAGTGACTTTTAGTCAAAGAATACATTCAGAATGGTCTGTTTTGGTACAGCTCTCTATACTAGACAAGCGAGAACAACAACCCAATAATATTGACTAAATGTCTTACCTAGATAGCCCGAAGGTTGAAAAGCAAGTGACAGATTCCAACAGAACATGCTTTGAAGCACTATTGCATAAACCTGTGAACACGTTCACCACCATACAAAACTACCCGGACATTACGTCAGTTTTGACGCGCACGGTCACATCCCATATCCGAGGCAAGACTATGTTTTATCGATTCATGCCCAGTTATTTATCTAATGCATAACATTTGTATCAAAATGAACTGTTTTATTCAGATATGAGGGTGCTTACGAGAATGTTGCTATATTTAACACTAGTGACGACATCAGTACCGAAGCCCACAATGTGTCCAAATGGCCCAGACAGTGTGGGTTGTGTCACTGTCAGTCTTCGAGCACTGGCCAGTTACACAGGAGAGTATGGACACAGAAGCCAAATCAAATCAAAATCAAATAGTATTTGTCACATATATCGCATACAGCCGTAGTTGATATAGTGAAATGATCTTGCTCCTCGATCAACAACAGTCAATCAACGAATCAACAATAGAATAGAATATAATGATAATAAAACAAAAAGTGACAATAGTAGGGCATAGGGTGTAAGTAGCAGCAGTAATTGTTGCAATAATAACAATAGTAATACAAAGTCCCCAGGCAATGGCTGATTAGAAACCCCTTACATGCCTATGAGCGAAAAGAGCCAAATAAATTATCGTTCAAATAATTACATGTCTCAAACAAATGACCATCTCTTTCTGTCTACTTCTGCATCAAGAGGACCATTACACAGATCAGGACAGATTCACTAGATGCGCGAGACAAACGTTTAAGAAACGAGACTGGAAGAAACCATTCAATAACATTTTGAGAGGAACAAGAACAATACATATAATAAATTGTAGATTTAAATTTGAAAATGTATCTGGAAAAGATAACATTCAAACACAGAGCTAAAAATAATTATTTCTGCATACTTGAGAAATGATTTGATTATTTAATGAACTAGCTAGCAAATTAGCATACACTCTCTTGGTCTCGCCCTCCACCACGCCCCGAGAGCCTTCCAGAATTCGCCGGCAGACCCGTGCGACTTGATGCGCAGCCACACTCCACTTATTCGCCGAAAAAAAGTCTTATTTTCATAAGTAGGCAGCCATAGTCTTATAGTCAACATGTCCTCAATGGGGACTCTAGCCTTCGATGAATATGGACGACCGTTCATCATCATCAAGGATCAGGATAAGAAGACTCGGTTATCGGGCCTTGACGCACTGAAGGTACAATGGGTTTCTTCAAATCCCGTTAGTTAGCTAGTATGGCGTTTCATTCATGCGTCAGCAGTATTAATACCAATTTGCTAGGTAGACACTTGCATTTGGCTAACTAGTTATATAAATTACACTTTAACCAGTGCATAAACATGTATGTCTTAGTGCACGTTGTGGTTACTAAACGGTAGCTACCTATGCTAACAATTTGTTAGCTGATTAGCCACGGCATGCTGGCTGTCCATGTGCTTCCCTTTTCTGAGATCTTGCGTCGGTGGAGATTTAGAGACGCCAGAGCTGGCACGGCAGTTAATCCGCTAAAACATAGCAATTGACAGGACTGGCATTTACGAGCACCCATACTCTCATCCATGTTGATTATAGGTTGCTGCATTGTCTATGGCCTCCTATTGTATGGAGCTAGCACGGAATGCATGACAATGACATGGCGCAGTTTGCTAGCTACTGTCATTGCTGTATCAATGGGAAGCTAGCGAGCCTGGCTAATGATGTTTTCTGTCGAACCTCATCACTTACCATGCGCCATGCACAGCCAACTCGTGGTTCTCAATTCATAATGTTTTAATAAACTTCATATCATATCAACAGTGACACCCGTCTGTAATCACCACATTTGTGTTTTACAGTCTCACATCATGGCAGCAAAGGCGGTTGCCTCCACGCTGAGGACGTCACTAGGACCAAACGGTAAGTCCAAACAAACACTGGCTGCATTTGGAGGACTGAGAAGGTTTAACAGCTTCAAAATGTGCTGTTATAACTGGTTATAACCTCCGATATGAAAACAATGCAAATGCAACAACTGACTCTGATATATAAATCAGAGCCAATGTTGCGTTTGTGTACACAATGGACAAGTATTACGATACCTGTGCAGGAGTTGATCTTGTCCCTTTCTTTCAGAAAGAATATTCTGCCATAGGTTACAATGAACATTGTAGGTGTTTTGTGAACATCTAATCAAAGATTAGAATTTTCCACAACAACTTAAAAAACAACCTGGCTGCATTAACACTGTAAATATGTTTATATGTAATATATCTTCAAAGTGGTTAGGTAAATCTATGCATACACTTGCAATGCAATTCATTGGTCCTCTCTTGACCCACTCCTCTCAGGCCTTGACAAGATGATGGTGGACAGGGATGGTGAAGTGACCATCACCAATGACGGTGCCACTATTCTCAGCATGATGGATGTGGATCACCAGATTGCCAAGCTGATGGTGGAGCTGTCCAAGTCTCAGGATGATGAGATCGGTGATGGGACCACTGGAGTTGTTGGTAAGGATTTATATACAGCCATTTTATTATAAACCAGTAACCAACTGATACTGCTCCTCCCCTCCCTTACTCCAGTCACTCGTGCCCAGTGGAGTGCTCTGGCATTGACAGGGGAAACAGCATCATAGCCTTCTCACCTCTCTTACTGGGAACTAGCTTCCTATCCAAGACTTGTGAGAGAGCTGACAATTTCCCTTAGTGTACCAATCTGTGATGTGCTCATTAGATTAATAACCCATTTCCAGAGCCGTGCCATAATCATGCAGCCCAGGTTTTTAGCCTTTAATTTTTTTTTAAATGCAATACAAATCTGGAAGAGTATGCATCTCTCTTCTCCCATTCTGCTATTTCATCATAACTGGCAACATTTGACAAAACAGGGAGACTGCACAAGTAAAAGGTGTATAAACATGTGTGTTTGTAACCATCCAATGTCTCTCTGCACAACAGTGCTGGCTGGGGCTCTTCTGGAGCAGGCAGAGCAGCTGCTGGACCGGGGCATCCACCCCATCCGCATCTCCGACGGTTATGACCAGGCTGCACGCATTGCCATTAATCAGTTGGACAAGATCAGCGAGAGCTTCCCCTACGACCCTAGCAACACAGAGCCCCTCATCCAGACAGCCATGACAACGCTGGGCTCCAAAGTGTGAGTCTGCTTCGCCGTTTGTTGGCATAGCAATCGCCTGTGACACATTTAGGTTCAACTTGTAGACATTTTAATTCTAGATGGGTGTGGCTATTCTGCAGGTCACTTCAACTTCTTAGTCCCTTTATGGGGGATTTTTTATTGTCGATTTACACTTGATTTCATATTGCATATTATCAACATGATTGATTGAGATTGGTGATGGGACCACTGCAGTTGTTGTTAGGGATTTGTATACAGCCAGATAAACCAGTAGCTAACTGATACTGCTCCTCCCCTCCCTTACTCCAGTCACTCGTGCCCAGTTGAGTGCTCTGGCATTGACAGGGGAAACAGCATCATAGACTTCTCACCTCTCTTACTGGGACTAGCTTCCTATCCAAGACTTGTGAGAGAGCTGACAATTTCCCGTAATGTACCAACTTGTGAAGTGCTCATTAGATTAATAACCCATTTCCAGAGCAGTGCCATAATAGAGCCAGCCTGGATTTTTATTTTTATTTTTTACTTTTCATCAGTCCAATATAAACCATTAGATTCATTTACAGTCAGATGTGATGGGTATTCATATAGCCTTCTCAAATGTTCTCTTTCAGGATCAACCGCTGCCACAGACAAATGGCGGAGATTGCTGTGAAAGCCATTCTCACTGTGGCAGACTTGAACAGGAAGGACGTAGACTTTGAGCTGATTAAGATGGAGGGCAAGGTGGGAGGCAAGCTGGAGGACACACAGCTCATCAAAGGAGTCATCGTGGACAAGGAGTTCAGCCACCCACAGATGCCTAAGGTGCAAATACGGTCATGCAGTAGAGACCAGGGCTGTATTTAATTCCCGATAGTAGTTTCTTCCCATCTGCCCTTGTGCTGCGTTAACTTAGCCAAGTAACATGAACATGGGTAGAAGGAAGGAAGGAACTCTGGAATTAAAATCAGCTAGCTGCTCCTCCCCTCCCTTACTCCAGTCACTCGTGCCCAGTTGAGTGCTCTGGCATTGACAGGGGAAACAGCATCATAGCCTTCTCACCTCTCTTATTGGGACTAGCTTCCCATCCAAGACCTGTGAGGGAGCTGACAATGTCCCATAATCATAAGAACATTAGCTAAAGACCTGTAGCTGTGTTCTATCTATAAAGCTCTCCTTTCTCCTCCCTCAGCTTCTGAAAGACACAAAGATTGCCATCCTTACCTGCCCATTTGAGCCCCCAAAGCCCAAGACCAAGCACAAGTTGGATGTGACCTCAGTAGAGGACTACAAAGCTCTGCAGAAGTACGAGAAGGAAAAGTTCCTTGAGATGATCCGCACGGTCAGTAGCCACATGCTGGTCTCTTGATGGTCTGTGTTTGAATGAACATGAGTGGCAATACAGTTATAACTGATGAGAAATTCGTCATGTCTAGGAATAGTTATTTCAGTCATATTTGTGGTGTGCATGTACTTTGTTCCTTTCTGCCACCGCAAGACGGGGATAATTGTATTTGGCCTGATTTCTTTTTTTTCTTTTTTCTTCTAACAGATCAAAGATACTGGCGCTAACCTGGCCATTTGCCAGTGGGGCTTTGATGACGAGGCCAACCACCTGCTGCTCCAGAACGAGCTGCCTGCCGTCCGTTGGGTTGGAGGGCCCGAGATCGAGGTGAGAGAGAGAGAAGGGCACACTGTCACCCAGTCCCCTAGCCACTCTACCCCATAAGCCAGTGGTCACCTACACTGGCGTGGAGGCTTTTGTTTCAGCCCACTGTAACAGCTGATTCAGCTTATGATCATGTTGGCAGTTGATTGGCTGAAGCAGCTGTTTCAGTGCTGGGCTGAATTGTGGCTCCACAAGACCATGGTTGGTGACCTGAAAGGACATTATTGTAGGTGCAGAAATTCCATTATATGCCTTTGTGTTGCTCGTTCATTGTCTCTGTAGTGAATGAGGTGTCAAACAAGGCATACAGTAAACTTTGTGGCTGTCTCATTTCGAAAGGAGTCATCAGTGATTCTGTTCGATAAGATCAACTGCAAGAATATGCAATTGTTGAGAATATAGGACTAACATGACTGTATAAAGACATTGTGAAGAAGATGGCAATTTACTGCTATTGAAAGTATGAACAGATCTGGGTCACATTCATGAAGCAGAACCGCTAGTGAAGTCTCAAGATGTCTGAAACTGTGTGCCTGGCTAGTAAGCAGTATTTATGCACAGTGTCTTCAAAGCAGTTTAGAGATGACCTGGTCTGGATGTCTATACCAGCCCGTCTCAACTCTGACCAGTGTTCTCCTGTCTCCCCTGCCCCCACCCTTTGACTGTGTGCATGTGTGTGTGTGTTTGTCTCTTGGGAAAAAAAGGCTGTACATTTTTAACCTAGTCATGTTTTTCTGCAGCTGATCGCCATTGCAACAGGTGGTCGTATCGTGCCACGGTTCAGCGAGCTGACCGCAGAGAAGCTGGGCTCTGCCGGTTTGGTGAAGGAGATCTGCTTCGGTACCACCAAGGACCACATGCTGGTCATCGAGGAGTGCAAGAACTCCAGAGCCGTCACCATCTTCATCCGAGGGGGCAACAAAATGGTGTGGCTTCCATCTTGTTCATGTTGATTGCTATAGCTCTTTTGTTAGGTGTCAGATTGCTAGAAAATTTAACAGATGCAAGTGGTCATACTTCAATGCGGTTTTGTTGGTTAGATCATTTCCATTTCTATTCCATTCAATGAACATTGTTCTGTTTCTGTTGGCTAGATCATTGAGGAAGCCAAGCGTGCCCTCCATGATGCCTTGTGTGTGATCCGTAATCTGGTCAGAGACAACCGCATCGTCTATGGGGGTGGAGCCTCTGAGATCGCCTGTGCCCTCGCTGTCAACCTGGCAGCAGATAAGGTCAGAAAACCTTTTTTGGAAGTTGAATGTACTCAGACTAAAGCCTATGTCCTTCTGTCTCTTTCTCATAGGGTATTGATATTTTAGGCAGTATGCTATGGTCATATTAATATATGTCTTACCTCTCTCTAGTGCCCCTCATTGGAGCAGTATGCCATGAGGGCGTTTGCTGATTCTCTGGAGGTTATCCCCATGGCACTGGCTGAGAACAGCGGTCTGAACCCCATCCAGACCATGACGGAGGTCAGGGCCAGACAGGTCTCAGAGAACAACCCAGCCCTGGGCATCGACTGTCTCCACCTCAACACCAACGGTAATGTCAAACAAACACAATCCAGGAAGGGTCACTGTTAGCACGTTTATTCATAGTTCTTTCCCTTTTTGTCTTCTAACCCTCTTGCTGTATAACATGTACAAGCATAACCACTTTCCTAAACGTTTAATCAAAGGTATTAAATGTCTCTGTCCTCCCTCTCCTCAGACATGAAGCAGCAGCATGTGATCGAGACTCTGATTGGTAAGAAGCAGCAGATCTCTCTGGCCACTCAGGTGGTCAAGATGATCCTGAAGATCGACGACATCAGAAGCCCCGGAGAGTCTGAGGACTGAGCCCAACTGAAAGCATGCGAGGCCAGGCTGTGTTCTAGAACGGCAGTGTTCTGAAATTTATCTAGAACGGCCTTAGGCACTTTTCGAGCACTGTCCTAACCTGCGTACTGTTATTTATCATTTGATACGAAACCCCCCACCTTTGAAGCTGTTGTGCTTAAGTCATCATTAAAATGTTGGTCTGTGAAATGTCCCTGCCTAGTTGTTTTCACTTCACCCTTGATGATACACCACCATGTTTGGTGATTCATTCTTTAGTAGGTATTTCACTTGACATCATGTGACATCTTGTGTGGTTTTGCAGGAAACTTGAAAGTTAGGTAGCACTTTATTTTCACGGTACTGTTCCACTGGTTTGTTACCTGGTAGTTGTGGTAAAACAACTGGCACTTTCAAATGATTTGACACAATTGGTAGCTATCTACCTGTGTCCTATTTATGCGAGTTAGTTATAATGATACAATGATTGATAGAAAAAGAAGTAATTGTGTTTAGTTAAAACATTTCAGTTTAAATACCGAGTGTTTTCTGTACTGGAAAATAAAGTGCAACCAAAACTTAAAAAAAAATAATAATCTAAATTTAGCCCTTGTACACAATACCATCATCAGTGTTCAATAGATTTGCTGGTCAGAATTAAATGCTTTATAATGTGTTTATTATTGGCATGAGAAGAACATTTGGTGGTCAGAAAGCCCAGACTCTTGACTAGAGGTCAATAGAGCATATCCTCCTCAGAAAGGGAAGAGTAGGAAGCCACTGAAGGTGCTGAAGTTATTAGCATCATCATAAATCCCAAACCCTGAGGGGAGACGCATGTAGACTACATCCCCCTTCTCAAGCTCTAGAGTCAGCGCATTTGACAGGAACTCATGCATCCCTCTGTCAGCGTGTTCCCATAAAGTCA
The DNA here is from genome assembly GCF_951799395.1 of Argentina silus. NCBI lineage: Eukaryota > Metazoa > Chordata > Actinopteri > Argentiniformes > Argentinidae > Argentina > Argentina silus. The sequence goes on along the minus strand of NC_139655.1, from coordinate 28,028,393 downwards.
TTACATTCTGATCATTATGGTAAAGCTTTACACCCAAACTATTTGTATTGCGCCCCTCCATGGCAGTGAATCTGAAGTAGTAGACTCCTCTCACTGGTGCTGTGAAGATACCTGAATCAGAGGAAAAGCGGGGAGAGATCAACATTCTAGAAGGTATTGGAGAAACCTGATCTGGACCACTGCTGACAGGGTGTGCTTTACAAAGAACATATTTAGGTCTTCTATGCATGTGCATGTAGAATAGAGTGATACAGTACCTGTAACTGGGTTGTAGGCTCTGCCAGTGTTGGTGATGCTTTTACTGAAGATCAATGAAGTTTCGGTATTGAAGGGTCCTATATATCCTGAGTTAGTCAAACCAGCAGAGAAGGCCACCTTTGGTCTGTCTGAACACAGGAGTGAACTGATTTGAATGTTGTTTGTTTTTTGCACATTCTACAAAACCCTAATGTTTCATACTAAGCATTTCATAGGCTAGGATCTGATTAGTGTGAGTGAGAATTATAGCTTAATCCAAAGGCAAACATGAAAACAGGGTCACATTGCAATGCATTTACAATAAATTCACCACGTTCATAATAACATTTGGAAGCTTATATCTGCTGTACCTGCATTCTCTCTCTTCAGCTCCTCTACCACCCTCTCATTAGCACTTAATCTGGTCTCCAAGACTGAAATATCACGGAAAGACATTCAAACACTTTGAAAAACTTTAAAAAGTTACATGCTAAAAACAGCTTGGTCATTGGGCTACACTGGAAGTGTCTCATCATTACCTGCATTCCTCTTCTCCACCTCTTCCACCTTTCTCTCACTGGCTGTTACTCTGGCTCCTGTCGCTGACAGCTCTGCTGCTTGTGCTAGAATCATGGTGGGGAACAGTCTGTTGATCATCTATTGGATGATAATGAAACAGTTCCAAGTTCTAATAGATCTATATTCATACGGTTACATTACCTGCATTCTCTCTCTCTAGCTCCTCTACTTTGTTTTTCTGGCATTGAAGTTCTGTCTTGGCGACACTCAGCTCCACTCTTTGTTCCCACACCATGTTTCTGAGCTCCTTCAGCTCAGTCCAGATCTCAGGGGTGATGGTGGTAGCTTCAGTCTGTTGGCCCTCGATCAAACTCTCCCTGATTCCTCGGCTCTCTCCTTGTGCCAATGCCCCAGACAGACAGATCAGCAAAACCAACTGAGTAGCACACCACATTCTGAAATAACACCTCCGACAGAAGATAGTCTATGAGGTGAAGTCCTCCTATTTATATCCACAAACCTCTTGATACAGTATGCCAATACATGAGAAATGTGACATGTGTCTCTGACGTAAAAGTTCACAAATAACACCAAGGACTCCTTGATTAAACAGAGACAAACACATACAGCATGTGATGTTCCTGAAGACCATGGGAGAACTCCACCTGGTTTAGGTAATGTTAATGAAGTAATGTTAGTAAGGTTACTCTAATGTGATACATGATTACACTTGCACATGTACATTGATATGAATATGTGATGCCATAAACAGTGTTCATATCTATTCTGTAGCCTACTGTACAAAACATTTATCAGTTCAGTTCCATCCCACTGATCTTTGGCATTACTTGTTTTTACCCTGCTGTTGATTTCAGAACACAGACAAGGTACAGTTCTTGCCATGTCCAATGGCTTTCATGGCCGATATTATACATTGAGAAGACTGTAATAACTGTGCATGAAACATCACATACTGCATTTACCATATGTGTCTGTTTTTGTAATCAAAGAGACTGTGTTGATTAAATTTGATTGATTATATTCTTAAATGGTTACATGAACGTAAGAGACTTGCATCGCAGAACAGGTCATTGAAAACAGATCAGTCGTCAGTGCAAAATCTAATCTCATATGGCTTTGGTGGTGTGGTGTGGTTCCCAAAACATTTTGTAACTGCAACCCAACTAAGCCTTTTGCAGGTAACCCACTTAATAAACATTATCCAGGGACCCACTGACCCACCAGAGATACTGCTATGAAATATGGCTCTCTGTACTTCCACTCTGTTTTCACGATAAATTGATGATGCAAAACACAATTGTGCAATAATGTTAATTGATTAATCATGATTTTGTACCATATAGTACGGATGAGGCTAGTATTCATATCAATATATTTCCTACAAAAAAAAAATAGAAAAATACATCAGCATTAGTAAGAAATAGAAATATTGAACCACCTCAGATTCCACATTGAGACATCCCCTGTTAATTTCAGTTGATCATTACACATAGTAGGCCAATGGAGCCATATATCTGAACAATTTTGCAATCTATCCTTCATATTGACACTATACACCCCACACCATTCTAATTGGCATTGTGTTGGAATCTTTGGTGTCAACATGGCCCCCTCAGAAGATTTGCACATAAAACATGATTTACCAAACCATACAATGTATTGGCCTTCTTTATGGCTGGGGTTAACTGTGTAGTGTAGATACGTAGTTTTACATATATTTTTGTAGCCAGTTGAGCATGTCTGATCTGGCCTCCTGGATGCAGCCTTTGTCTGTGGGGTTGATGTCCTCTCTCTTGCGGTGAACAAACCCATGTGTCTGACCAGGAAAGATCTTCACCTGGTAGTCCACTGTGCATTTCTCCTGCAGTCTCTGCTCAAGGACACTCACCTGGGTGAAAGAACACAGTGGGGAAAGACACAATGAGGTTCTATCACCAGATGCACTCAGATGTGCTGTAGTAGGTCAAAGAATGGACACTGACAAACCTGGTCCAATGGGATGACCTCATCCTTCTCTCCGAAGATGAACAATGTTGGGCTTTTCAACTCATACATGTCCTCTCTCTCTTTAATGATACCTGGAATCATAAAGAACGTTTACTCCACATGATGAACAGCCAGGTAGTCCATTCTAAGCCTAAGCCTAAGCCTAACCCCATAGATCTGAGAGGATTGGATGGATGTAAGCAGTATGATAATAGTGGCAAGAGGTTCTTATCATATTGGAGTGGCCTACTGATGACTATGACCTTACCGTAGACAGAGACGCCTGCCTTGACCTCTGGGTACTCCAGGGCCAGGTAGTGTGTGGCCACCCCTCCCCAACAGAACCCGACAGCCCCAATCCGCTTGGCCCCACACTGCTGCTTCAGGAACCTCAGCACTGCATCCACCTCCCTGGGGACACCAAAGGGAAAGCGAGGGTTCTAGTGGAACAAGATATTTAGGGCCAAATCTAACTTCAGATATCCACACATACATCCTCTATTGACATCAATTCATGATTTAAGTATTTAAGGTGGCTAGCTACAATCAAGTTAGGATTCACCATTTCACGCATTGGGAAATATATAATATAATAACCCATAGTGTATGTTTTGAATTCCCTTGTGGTCAAATAGAACACATGCTTACTTGTTGATGTTAGTGGGCTTCTTGTCCTCAAGCCACTGCTGAAACGTGGACCAGTCATGTGTTGGACTCCAGGGCTCCTTCCCCACATAGAAGTCTGGACAAACAGCACTGTGAGAGCATCAACAGACTAAGACAATCAGCATGGGTCAAATTCTTATAGTACGGCCAGGGTTTTTTCCTAACCATGTGACCTGACCAGGAAAAAAAGTCTTGGCCCTCATTAAGTCACATGATCAGGATGAACTAGCCCTACTTATGGCTGTTGTTTTTTATTATACAGATTTGGTGTAACCGCAGGTGGGTGTAAAAGGCATGACAAAGGGTGTCATAATCATAGTCTGTTACACACATGTATCCATTGGAAGCCAGCATATCAGCCATGTATCTGGTGTTAGGGAGCTGCCACCCATAGATGTCCTGAATGACAATCATGGCTTTGTCAGTGTCTGAGGGTGGCTTTACCACGTAAGCGTTGATGTGCTCTATTTGGACTTCTTGTCCAAGCCCTCCATACTCCATCCTGTCACCGATATCACATGGACACGGCTTTGCTTCATTTGCCATCTGTAAAGAGATGAGAAATTTCACAAACACACACACACACACACACACACACACACACACACACACACACACACACACACACACACACACACACACACACACCAAATAATAATACGGCTTGATGAGTGCTACAAACAACAAACTAGATCACAATGCAGATGACTTAAAGTTGCATAAGTTCTGGGCATTCTGGTGGTAATTGATCATCAAAGGGCATAAGCTTGCACTCTTGTGACACAGCCTTACTTAAGGGTGAATAATCACAATGTCACCATTAGAATGTACCCAATTCCTGGTCCTCCCGGTTCCAGTGCAACATGGCAACATTCTTATTCACCATAAAACATAAATCGTAAACTTTTTTGACGCCTTGCATTTGGATTCAAGTTCTACTATTCTTTTGTATGAACCTTATACAGAAAATACAGCTGAACTTTACGAGTAGAACCACTAGTTATTTCAACAAACTATTACTCTATATTAATGTTTATTCACTTACCTTGTGTTTCTGTATGTTGTTTGTCAGGTAGGCCTACTCTTACTGTTTTCTACGGATGTTCGTTGTCCCTCATATAGTAATAATACTGGGAATCGTGTGAATGGCTACTTAGAGACAAACGCCCCCCTTTGGATTGGGTGTTACGTTCACAGTCCGAAATTCAAAACCAATTAGATTGATCCTCTGAAAAATCAGCTTTATGATTGTCAAGATTGGTCAGTGACAACGCAGTCATCTGTCTAGTCGAGTGGTGAGACAATTGACTGAGTTAGTTTAAATACAGTAAGCCTTGCTCTGTTGTAGTTGCCCTTAAAAAGGCCCCGCTGGGATTCGAACCCAGGATCTCCTGTTTACTAGACAGGCGCTTTAACCATCTAAGCCACGGCGCCGTGGTTGTGTGGGAAAACTCATTAAAAAAATGATGGGAGCATGAGCTCTCATGACACGAATTGCCACCAGTGGTTGCCACAGTTCCCCGTGCTGAATGGTTGTTTAGGTTTTTCACATTATGCATTGGTTATTCGGAGCGCTAATTCAAATGGAAATTAAATATATTAAAGGAAATACTGCATAGACCAGGCTCATAAATAGTCATTCTAAAATCCAAATCATATATGAGTGCAGTGATCACTATGAGCCTCAAGATGTTGCTGTCTGAACGTGTTTGTGAGCTCTTTCAGTGTCAGTAAGATGTAGAAGAGAAGGACAATATGTGCGTTGAAATTAGTTTAATTTGTTGTATTTATAGTGTCAATGGGACAATTATTATTTTTGTAGTATAAAAAAAAACTAAAATCGTAACTGTAAGCAAAAATAAATGACTGACAGAACTGGCACTGACAACCACGTGACAATCGGTCCCGGAAGGTGTGACCACTGCCGCAAAACGATGCATACTGACGCAAGGTGTCAATGTTGTGACGGGTAGATAATTTATTTGTCTTCTTGATCGGTACAATTGCAAGAAGAGGGCCTTTTTGTTGGTTCGTTTGACAAACCAATAGATAACGATCATTCGTCCCATCTATTCAGTGGAAGAATCGATCGTGTTCTGAACTGAAGTTTAGGAACACGCAGCAAGTAAGCAAGCGCTGGTGGCAGTGGTGTTCGAAGTGGACACCATTTTATGATTGTCAAATGTATCAGACTCCAAGGATTGTCTGATCCTTCCAACATAGCTTTAATAACTGCCCTTTTATTCGTGTCGTGGATGGGCTTGCAAACTACTGTTTAGAAGAGGAGGGCGTCATCCAACAAGATGGACACGGCCGACGAAGGTATTTGCTAGCTTTTGCATTTGCTGTCACCACCTGCCAGCTATATTAGCTAGCTAGCTAGCTAGCTAGCTTGCGCAGCTGGCTTCCGTCGGCAGAACAGAAGCCAAACAGCGAGCTCGGTGCAATAAATGTTGAATGTATCTAGCCAGCAAACGCGTTAGCTACAATTTGTCCAAAAGAAGCCAGTTCAATTGGCTATCCACAACCAATCAATTATCCAAATATGAACAACGTATAGCTAGGCTAGCCTATCCGTCTCTTATTACTTAGCTATATACATGCTAGCTAGCTAACATCACGATGATAATTCAGAGTAGTTCATGGCTGGATAATGAGTACAGATGATTTAGATTTAATGTAGCTAGATTCAGGGTCGACTCTTTGTACTTAGTTTATGCTTTTTGTATATGTTTTTGTCTCTCTTTTAGAAAATCTATCTCTGTCTCACTCTCATGTTGGCCTAATAATATCTAATTTTGTCTGTGTGTAGCGGATATATGTCGCGTTTGCCGCTCAGAGGGACTCCCAGACAAGCCCCTCTACCATCCCTGTGTCTGCACTGGCAGTATTAAATTCATCCATCAGGAATGGTGAGTGTGCCTTGCTGCTATCACCTCCCTGAAGCACCCATCTAGCCTCTCTCTTCTCTGACCCTAATGTGTAATGTCCCAAAATGTTCAAAATACTTCCCAGTCCCTTGTAGTATCCCACTGTAATCACTGATCTGATTATTGGAAGCAATAGCACAGGAACTGTGCATGTATACAATTGCGGCTGCCTCATAGAGAGGAAGCAGAAGTGCATTTTCAAAATGGTTTGAACTGGTGTCTCTGTTGTCTTCATATAGTTTTCTCTGGTGACTAATGAGATGGTTGGATAGCTTTGTCATTCTAACCCGACCTGTGTCACCTGAACTACTCTGTGGACATAGTCACGCTGTAGATACGCATAAGATAATTGGAGATAATACAGAGTTCTTGTCTTACTACTCTCACTTGTCCTGTCTTTTGGGCTCAGTGGTAGGCCTACCTATTAGTGGAAGGACATTTAGATAAGCTGTCATAACACAGAAATGTATATGACACATTAATAAATACACTTGAGATATGTAATGATGGCATTTCTCAAATAGAGTATCATGGATTCTCTCTTGCTGTTGAGTGAGAGGATGCATTGAATGGTGAAACTAAAGGCCTTAGCCTGTAGCTCTATAGTGCACAGTGTGTTTGGAAACAGTTAGGCTAACTTAATCCTATAGGTTTTAGAAATGAACAGTTAGGCTAACTTAATCCTATTGGTTTTAGAAATGAACAGTTAGGCTAACTTAATCCTATTGGTTTTAGAAATGAACTCCATGCCTGCATTACGTTAGTGATCAGTTAGTGATCAGTCATTAACAGGCTCATCACAGACCTGATAATCAGTAGAGTAGTGTTTTACAACTGAAACATGATAACCATTTAAAGTCACACATGTTGGGTTCAGAAGTGCAGGAGCTGTCATTGGATTTGAGCCCTGCTGCGTCAACATCACCCTATTTCACAGAAAGCTCCAGTTGGGTCAGAAATGTGGTTCACACTGAACATTCATTGATCATATACCACATAGGGTAACTGTCGTACAAACAGTAGTGGAGTGACTAGCCGGCATAATGGTAACCAAATGGTAATCAGCCGAGTCAGTGATAGTTAAGAAGCCAAGGTTGAAGTTGGTCAGATGTTTTCAGACCTTTAAAAGGGGGGTGGATGTACTGAAGCAAATGGCAGGCAGCCAAACAGAGCTAGCCAGGCATTGTGCAGTGACCGCATGGTCCTTTTTTGCAGGCCTGAAGTCATGTTGTCCTAGACCCACCCACAGCCCAGTCTCAACATATCAACGTGTTGTACTCAGTCCATTCATTCATAAACCGTGCATCCCATGATTAGTTCTAGAAGACTGTGTGGCTTGTATGAAAGAGGCTTTTCAGTTATCTATTTTTGTCACACACACACACACACACACACACACACACACACACTGCCCCATTGAAGAATGTGAAGTGAGAGCTTGTGTTCCATGTCTGTTGTTGCCCATGTTAGCCCACACCTAACGGGCCCCTCTTGTTGTTTCACAGCTTGGTCCAGTGGCTGAAGCACAGCAGGAAGGAGTATTGTGAATTATGCAAGCACAGATTTGCTTTCACACCAAGTGAGTACCTGTGGCTTACAGTACCTGTGGCTTACATTTCTGTTGCAGTGCCCATGGATCTGAGGTCAGGTGTACTTAAACATGTTGCACTTTGTCTGATGCATTAAGCATAAGGAAGTGCTCATATCTGTACCTTCCAGACCAAAACGAGTTTTCCTGGTTGGATGTTGTGGTCAGGAAAAATGCCTTGCCCTCGTCATGAACAAGCATGTTACTGTTATTGAGTAACTTGAAACATGACCGCACCTGATTGTCATACCTCCATTGCTTGTTTCCAGTTTATTCCCCAGACATGCCCTCCCGTCTGCCCATCCAGGACATCTGTGCTGGACTGCTGACCAGCGTGGGCACGGCCATCCGCTACTGGTTTCACTACACACTGGTGGCCTTCGCATGGCTGGGGGTGGTCCCTCTCACTGCATGTGAGTCCAGTGACACACGCTGTCACCCTGAGTAGTGCATTACATAGGCTACTCACACATTCTCATGCACACATGCTTATGGCGTTACAGGATAAAGATAATTCAAACCAGAGTAGCCTTATATAATAGCCTATGTTGTGATTTCTCTGATTTTCTGATCCCATGGTTTGTTTGTATACTTTAGTATCGACTCAATGGGGACAGAGAAAGAAAAAAAAGTATCAAATGCTTTACTCGCTGCTTTTGGTTTGTGTAAAACACAAATAAATACATTTTAAAAAGTCTGAATGTCACCATATCTTTCATCTCACACAGCTCCCAATGAAAGATCTCAACAGAACATTGGTGGTTTCAGAAACACTGCATTCGAACCATGCTTGTTTTGATCCTCTGAGTGACATAATACTCACATTCACTTTTATTCACTTTTACTCACATTCACACCTTCTTCCCATTTTGTCAGAATGCATTCTCCCTTAAAGTTAGGATGCAGCCCTTGAAGAACAGTAATTACCTCAAAGAACGGCCAAAGGAAGGATGCATTTTGAAGATATTCAGACAGGTCTGCTGCTACCATGTTAGTGTTTCCTCCCTTTGTTAAATGACCCATGGCTCCATCTCATCTCCTCCGTAGGTCGCATCTACAAGTGTCTGTTTACCGGCTCTGTGAGCTCGCTCCTGACGCTGCCATTGGACATGCTCTCCACGTGAGTCACAGTTTCGCACTACCCCACTGTACTGTAGTGTTCTAGAAGATGGGAACTTCTATTCTGTTTGTGTGTTACCCATACCCCATCCCACACTCTAACCAGCGTCCATATCACTACCCTTACCCTACCCCTCACCCTAATCAGGATCCATATCACTACCCCTCACCCTAATCAGGATCCATATCACTACCCCTCACCCTAATCAGGATCCATATCACTACCCCTCACCCTAATCTGGGTCTGCATCCCTTTCCCTTAGTTGTCTTTATCTCTTTAGCTGCTAGTATTTATTTTTTCTTTTGTTTCTTTTTCTCTCAGAGGTTTCTTGCTAGAACTCAGGTACATATACATGCAAATATTAAGTGTCACGTGATTTTGTATATTGTTGTGATTTATAGTATGTGTAACTGTAACTCAGCTGCTTTCTTGGCCAGGTCTCCCTCAAAAAAGAGATCATGTATCTCAAGGGACTTCCTGGTTAAATAACGGTTAAAGGTAGACTGGGATATGACGACCATAGCGAAACGAGCAGTGTGAAGCTGCCAGAGACTTTCAAAATCGGCAATGCAACAGACATTACACTGTAGAGAGTGGACGCTCTCGTTCACTACAATACCTTTGATGAAAGTTGCTCTGTTTTCATGGGCGTGAAAGTCGTATCCCAGAGTCTACCTTTAAATAAAGATGAAAATAAAAATACAGGGGTGTTTCAGGGAAGTAAAGTCTTAACCCCTGTATGTCTGTCTGTCTTTATGTCTGCCCTCCTCTAGAGATAACCTGCTGGCAGACTGTCTGCAGGGTTGTTTCGTGGTGACCTGCACCCTGTGTGCGTTTATCAGCCTGGTGTGGCTCAGGGAGCAGATTGTGCATGGTGGCGCCCCCCACTGGCTTGAACACCACCAGCAGCAGCAGCCCAACGCAGCCGGCCAACCCAATGAGGTAACACACACACACATACATACATACACACATACACACACACACACACGCACACATTCGTCCCATCCCATGCGTCTCTCCTCTACCGTCCCTATTCTGATTGGCTGCCCCTTCTCCCCTTGTATTCCAGGCGCAGGGTGCAGGTCAGGGAGCAGCTGATGACCCCCCGGGGGTTCCCCCCGCCCCAGCTGACCCCCCAGCTCAGAATGAGGCAGATCCAGAGCCCCCTGACGCCCCTCCGGACCAGGGGGAGGACCCAGAGCTGGACAACGAGGAAGAGGAGGGTGCGGCTGCCGAAGATGCCGACGCCAACAATGGAGCACAAGGTAGGAGACTGGGGGCGGGGCCACAGGGATAGACATCAAACATGATGAGGAGGATGACGACGATGATGATGGTAGAGCATGGGGTGCCAAAAAACTGTAATCGTGGTATGGAGGAATAGATGATATTTATAGCAGGTTATGATGATGACAGGGATGCTTGATGACGATGATTGGTAACTATTAGAATACTAGAGGTTTTCCTCACGGTTCTCTCTGTCTGCAGATGACATGAACTGGAACGCACTGGAGTGGGATCGAGCTGCAGAGGAGCTCACTTGGGAGAGGGTGAGTCTCACCTCACTGATCTCACAGCGTCCGTCACAACAGACAGACCGATCCACGTCTTATTTAGATCACCTGATGTCATTCCATTCACGTGTGTGTGTGTGTGTGTGTGTGTATATATATATATATATGACAATCACACAATCTAGTCTTACACCAGCGATCTCCAACACATCCGTCTCATCCACATAACTGACCGGTCCATGGCTTCTATCCTCATGTCATTTCTCTCTCTCTCTCGCCCAGATGCTTGGACTCGATGGCTCCTTGGTGTTCTTAGTAAGTCAATATAAAAGTCTTAGATTTGCACAATTATATCTCTATCATAATAGTGCGTTTGCGATGATTGATTGAGATATGATTCATTGAGATAACATTTCCAATGTTTCTTGTTCTCCAGGAGCATGTGTTTTGGGTGGTATCTCTGAACACTCTCTTTATTCTGGTCTTCGGTAAGTAGACTGTAGATTCATTCTTTCTCTCTTTCTGATACCCTTCGGAGAACATACTTACGAAGCCCTGTTGTTAGTCTTGTGTGGTCTGATGCATCTCTGTTTCTCTTTCAGCGTTCTGTCCCTACCACATCGGGCACTTCTCTGTCGTAGGACTTGGCTTTGAGGAATATGTACGAAATATTATTTTATCATCCCATTTCCGATGCTCTGTGCATAACAATATCATTGGTGGCATCCTAGATTGATATCCCCTTTTCTCTATTGAAACAAGCTTGTCTTCTTCCTCTAGGTCCAAGCCTCCCACTTTGAGGGCCTCATCACGACCATCGTGGGCTACATCCTGCTGGCCATGACTCTCATCCTCTGTCATGTATCCTTCCACCTACCCAACAGATATCAATCTCTGTGTGGCCGAGCAGTGTTGCCATAGAGACACAGAGTAGTGCACGGCAGATGAGGCCACGGGTATTCTATGTAGAAATCCAAAGCTACACAGCTGCAATTAAAGTTGTTGCTTTTCTAGGTTGATGTAGTTCTCTTTCAGCATGTTGCCATGTGAAACAGTTGCTATGTGTAGTATTGTTTTTTCCTGAACTGTTGTTTCTCAGGGACTGGCAGCTCTGGTCAGGTTCCAACGCTCCCGCCGCCTGCTGGGAGTCTGCTACATTGTTGTCAAGGTAACTTCTTCAGCTCATTTATTATATCGGCTTTTCATATTCCTGAAGAAAAACAAAGACTGGCCTAACTGAAAAGGAGACATATAATTCATAGATGAGGGACCCATTCCAAACATTGAATCGTTAACATTAAATTATTATTTGCTTGGCCCTTTTTTTGTTGTTTAAGTTTAATGGGGTGTGAATATGTTCATGTTTCAGGTCTCTTTGCTGGTTGTCGTGGAGATTGGTGTTTTCCCGCTCATCTGTGGCTGGTGGCTCGACATCTGCTCTTTGGTAAGTAGGTATTTATTATCTTTTCCTCAACGAGAGCGGCACATGCGTCGTCCATGTGAGCTCAGAGCCTTTACTCTTCTGAAGACCGATGTGTCCTCATTCTTGCTACAATGGTTTTGCATTGGAAACGGTTACCTTTTGTGTGTGAGTCATTTAATGAAACCATCCTGCCCTCTGCAGGAGATGTTTGACGCCTCGCTGAAGGACAGAGAGCTTAGTTTTAAATCGGCGCCCGGCACCACCATGTTCCTGCACTGGCTTGTGGGAATGGTCTACGTCTTCTACTTTGCCTCCTTTATCCTCCTGCTGAGAGAGGTAGGGAGCAGGTCACCCAAGGGTCAAATACACAACTGCATTTCAATCAAAATGGAAACAAGCAAAAAGCATTCTACTCGCATTCTACTCGCACTCTACTCTACTCGAAACGTTGTCTCGTTCATCCCTCGCTCACCTCCCTCCCAGTCGAATGTTAGTTGTAGTATTCTATGTATTTTATTTAAAAAAATCTCGGTCTGACAGGTTATCCAGCTAATGCTGTTTCCCGTGCTCCCATAGTGGTTCACAGAGCTGTGTTTGGCTCCTCCGTCCCTTAGGTGCTGAGGCCTGGAGTCCTGTGGTTTCTGAGAAACCTCAACGATCCCGATTTTAATCCGGTTCAGGAGATGATCCACCTGCCCATCTACAGACACCTCCGGAGGTTCATCCTGTCAGTGGTACGTGTTCAGAGACCCATCTGAGATACGGTTGACTACTTCTTCCCTGTTCCATCTCAATACCAGAAAAGAAGTGTGGAGGAAATATTGGTGCTGAGATGTTATTCGGAGAGGGTTACTCCTCAGGTCTTCTATAACCTCAGTTTGAGAAGAGATCCTCTCACCATAGACAAACTTGACAAGAGTACCATTTTATGAGTCTGTATGTGACTGAAGATAGCCGACCTCTCCTGTCCTGCCCTCAGGTGGTGTTTGGGTCCATTGTGCTCCTCATGCTGTGGCTGCCCATTAGGATGATCAAACTCCTCCTCCCCACCTTCCTCCCCTACAACGTCATGCTCTACAGGTAACGTCAGGTGTCTCAACTTCCTGGATTTGTTTAATGCAAGCCTCAAGGTGACACAACGACCAACAGCAATGCCACCTTGCCTGGCTCCTGAAGCTGAGCTTGAATGGTTTAGTTGAGTGCTGGTGGCAGGGTGGTATCAAACCTGGGTTGGATTGGTACATACCACAATGGTACAAAACCAGCTTGGAGACCACTACTGTGCCCTAAGCCTTCCTCTCTCTCTCTCTCTCTCTCTCTCTCCCCCCCCTCCAGTGATGCCCCTGTCAGTGAGCTGTCTCTGGAGCTGCTGCTCCTGCAGGTGGTACTGCCTGCTCTCCTGGAGCAGGGACACACACGCCAGTGGCTCAAAGGCCTGGTCAGAGCCTGGACCGTCAGTGCCGGATACCTACTGTGAGTCAGGGTTAACTCAGCCTGCATTTGCACTTGTGTACTTCTACACTTATTACCACACCAAGTGTTTAAACAACACCGTGGCCAGGATAATACTGGTCATTGATGTCTTCCCAGGATTTCCATGTAGGTGCATCCCTATTACTAACTCTCTCTACCCCATCTTCGGTCTCTACAGAGACCTCCACTCCTACCTACTAGGGGAACAGGAGGAGAACGACGCCAACCAGCCTGTCAACAACAACAACAACAATCCTCCTCCGGGCCACCATAACAACAACAACAACCCAAACCCTGCTCCCGCAGTGGGGGAGGGGCTACATGCGGCCCATCAGGCTATCTTACAGCAGGGGGGTCCAGTAGGCTTCCAGCCTTACCACCGGCCCCTCAGGTTCCCCTTCAGGGTGAGTCACCACTACACCCTACATACTTCCCCCTACAACAGCCTACCACCAGCCCTACAGCCTACCACCAGCCCTACAGCCTACCACCAGCCCTACAGCCCTACAGCCTACCACCAGCCCTACAGCCCTACAGCCTACCACCAGCCCTACAGCCTACCACCAGCCCTACAGCCTACCACCAGCCCTACTACCTCTTACTATCTCTATTCCCTCTATGAACCCTTTAAAGTTGCCGTCTCTCCTCCTGTCCACAGATCGTGCTGCTGATTGCATTCATGTGTGTAACGCTGCTGGTGGCCAGCCTGCTGTGCCTGACAATGCCAGGTGAGATATGGACACACACTCCTCACACTCAGGACTTTGAATGGAATACAAATGAACTGGAAATAAACGTCATGGAACTCAAGGGTGTACTGGAGTTCAGCAATAATCTTTATTGTCTAGATAAAACCCCTTTATGATAGCTATGACTTCCTTAATGCAAGGTAAGGCTTTGCTAAGGTGTGTGTGTGTGTGTGTGTGTGTGTGTGCGCGCGCTGCAGTGTTTGCAGGGCGTTGGCTGATGTCGTTCTGGACGGGCAGCTCTAAGATCCATGAGTTGTACACAGCGGCATGCGGCCTGTATGTGTGCTGGCTGTCCATCCGCGGCATCACGGTCCTTCTGGCCTGGATGCCCCAGGGACGCACCGTCATCATGCTCAAAGTCCAGGAGTGGACCTTCATGGTAAGGCCTACTCTGCTGATGTGTGTAATGAGCTACAAAGATGTCATATTCTAACATCCGATCAACTCAAAGTGTGTGTGTGTGAGAGAGAGAGAATGCCTGTGGTTGTGACTCAGTACTTTACCTACTGTGTTGGCCAATATGAATTATGTTTCCCTTCCATTCATGTTTTGTGTGTGTAGATCCTGAAGACGGTAGTGGTGGCGTTGCTGGTAGCTGGGGTCATCCCCTTACTGCTGGGTCTGCTGTTTGAGCTGGTCATTGTGGCCCCACTACGTGTGCCCCTGGACCAGACACCACTCTTCTACCCTTGGCAGGTGTGTGTGTCTGTGTGTTCCCACCCGTGTTTATGTAATGGCAAGGATCACTATTTTTATAATATGGTTCATTGTGTGAGTGGATCCTCCTTGCCACCCGTACGTGTGTGCGTGTGTGCGCACAACAGATTTGAATCCGAACCCCTCTCTCTCTCTCTCTTCATCTCTCTCCTGTAGGACTGGGCTCTGGGAGTGCTCCATGCCAAAATAATTGCTGCCATTACCCTCATGGGCCCCCAGTGGTGGTTGAAGACTGTCATTGAGCAGGTGGGTTAGAGTGACTGAGCCTTTGTAATGGAAGACAAAGACCGATTTGGCTCTCACAGCTTTTGAACCTTTGCTTTTAACTTGTTTTAAAGTGACCATATTTAAAACTGTTGTCTCAGGTTTACGCAAACGGCATCCGCAACATCGATCTCCACTTCATCATCCGCAAGCTGGCGGCCCCTGTCATTTCAGTCCTGCTGCTTTCACTCTGTGTGCCCTACGTCATCGCTACTGGGGTGGTACCTGCTGTAGGTGAGTATCACTCACCTGTGAGTGTCTGCCCTAGATCATAGTGTGTGTGTGTGTGTGTGTGTGTGTGTGTGTGCGCGTGTGTATAACTGTGTGTCTATCCCTCTTTCAGGTGTGACCCCCGAGATGCAGATCCTTATGCAGAGGAGGATCTACCCAGTCCTCCTGATGGTGGTCTCTCTCATAGGCATCCTCTCCTTCCAGATCCGCCAGTTCAAACGCCTTTACGAACACATTAAGAATGACAAGTAAGACTCTCTGTAAACCTATCCGGTTCATTTACATTCTCAGTATTTTGTTTGTTTGTTTGTATTGTATGGCCTATATGTATGAATGATGCATAGCTCTAACTTGTTTTGTTCCTCTCACCTCTTCTATTCTGCAGGTACTTGGTTGGTCAGCGACTTGTCAACTATGAACGCAAGGCGAGAGCAAGTTCAGTCCCGCCCCCTAATCCTATCCCAGAGTAGAGTCAAGTTTGTGTGAGAGGTCAACACATCAGCAACCACCCCCCTCTTGTCTTGTTCATGCCTTGCTTTGTAAAGTGCTGCCTGAGATTTGTACATCTGTAAATACTTTGGATGCAGACTTGGTTGTCTAAAATTGGACAGACATGGATTAATGCAATGACCATTGTACATCTTAAAAGTGTATGTATATTAATTTATTAAATCAAACTGACAATTTAGCCTTTTGAGTCCTGTTTTTATCATTGACAAGATGTCAAGTGAAGGATGAGTATGATTTAAAACAAATAGAACACCACGGAATGAGACATGATGTACTACAGTATAAATTGTTACATGGCCAATAGTTAATACATGATTGGGGGTGGTATGATATCTTCATCCTTTGGAATAAGTGGAGATCCCAGAACTATTCCAAAGTAGTCCTTTAGAATGTCTGGAATCTCCTCATCCCTCAGCTCCCTGGTGGTTTTTGTTATCTTCTCTTCCATTTCAGAGGGGAACGTGGTGGTGATCAGTTTGTGGCCCATGTAGGTGAATCTTCCAGTTGGCCTCAATATGGAACAGAGGGACTTGCAGAAGAAGATAGAACTTGGAGAGCTCTGATGGTAGTCACACATTTCAGTGAAGTCCTCTCGTCCTCGTGGGTCAAGTGTGAACTTGTATATCTCAGTCCAGCTTCCATCTTCCCCTCCATCTTCCTCCCCTAGCCACTCCAGATAGTGTATATTCTTCTCTTTTCTAATGCGGTACACTCGGTGACCCTGCGTTTGAGGCCCGTCCATCTCTAATGAAACGGGTAGCTCGAAACCTGCCCCGCCAAAACCCACGTCACACAACCACCGCTGCCCCTCGAGGGTCACCATGGTGATGAAATGGTCGAACGGAGGCCCGTAGCGCCCGGTGATGGAGTTCCTCACCTGCCCTGAAAGGAGAGTGACCTCGAAACCCATATTTAACAAAAGCCAGGAGAACAGCCCGTTGTTTTCAAAGCAGAATCCCCCGCGGCGCTGGTTGACGATTTTGTCGTATAGGAGTGGAAGCGCCAGGCTCACGCGCCCGCCACTGTGCACGGTGAGGTTCTCGAATGGCACGGTCATTAGGTGACAGCGGTGCACGCGCCGTAGCTCATCCAGCTTTGCGGTTGGCACTGGCAGTGGCTCATCTGGTTGCACATAGCCAATGCGGAGCAAATATTTCTGGGGGTCCATGTCTACACAGGGCATAAAACACGAAAGCATTTTTCTTATTGTGTGTAGTAGTCCTATATTACAGGTGCATCTTTTATTTGGTGCTGGTCTGTGTCAGGTGATAACTGACAACTGTACCGGCTCAGCCCATAAAATACTCACTTTCGCTTCTACAAAACCACAAACTGTTTTTCTTTACATTTTCTAAAGCCCATAGGGAACGAGGCTACACAATGCAGAATACATTTTGCTTACTTTGCGTTTTATTAATCTTACCTTAATAAATTGGCATCCGACCTCGGGCAAACAGTGTAATCAAAAGCACTGTACTTTTGTGCTCTTCAGATCCGACACGGAAATTGTACATTCCTGTTACTTATCTTGAACTTTGTTTTCCATGATACTGTATGCTGTCTTTTTTCGCCTCCTGGTGGACAGTACCGTTTTCTACACGCAAGAAAAATTGAGTAACGGGGCTTGAACCATTGATATATTGAACAGCAAGCCTATGCAGATGAAAGTGCCAGCATCCTGTAGGCTTGCAGGACCATACTAGCTGACACTACATGACCACATCTGCATTTATGTATTGATGTATTTAATTAATAAGTAGGGACAGAATCAATAACGTTGACATGTTGAAATGAACAGTTGCAGAATATTTATTGTTGCACTCCCTCGATGTTGATTTCATATCATATATGACCTATGATGTATTCCCTCCAGCTCTGCCTCGTGATGCAGCAGAGGGTCTTGCAGAAAGTGACTGCACTTGGCGAGCTCTGAAGGTTGTCACATCACATAGCTTGAAAGTCTTCTCTGTTGCATGGGTCACGTGTGAACGTATATCTCTCTCCAGGGCCTCTTCTTCGTTTCCTCCTTCTGGGATGTAAATCAATGTGTTTACCAGGCAAATGTATTCTTACAATGTAGACGCTAGTTATGTTCTCTCCTCTTCCCAAATGTTCCTTGATAATCTCAGTCACTGTTTCCCAAATGGTGGGGCCAGAAGGACAGAACACCAGTGAGACATGAGGCTCAAGTCTGTGGTTGCAGACAGTCTCTCTTTGGTCATAGCCTGTTATGATCTGTGTTGTGAGTCATAGGCCAACATGCTTTGAGATGAGTCACTCACAACACAATAACATTTGGCAAGTTGGCATAGTTCATAAAAGCAGCATACAGACCTCTGGTCTCCGGATCAATATCTTTGAAATTCCACTGTGAATATGGGTCATATTGATGTATATTATGGATTTAGTGAGATTTAGAGGAGAGAATATCATTTCCTGTAGGAGTAGTTTACTACACAGTTGATTGAATTGTCGGGTTGAGAAAATGTGTCGCAAAATGTATGTAATGTATTATTTACATTATTTACACTCCAAATCCTCCATCCTGAGCACCTGTGCAGATAACAGAAATATGCACGGTGTTTGCGCACTCTGTCGAGAGGCGAAACTAACTGCACTAAAAACTGCACAAGCGTCCCAGTGACGTCAGTAAAATACACTCCCTTCGGTTTGGGACTCGGGACAGTAAAGATGGCGCCTACCCACGTACTGAGATGCTGTCAACGGGGCTTAGCCTGGATACCTGTTATTTTTATCGCCCTGGTTGTGTGCTGGTCCTACTATGCGTATGTTGTGGAGCTGTGTATTTGTAAGTAGCCTCAAAAATTGTTTCAGTGTCGTAGCTAGCTAATGCTTTGGATCACTGTTGTTCTCGCTAACGTAACTAGCCAGATGGGCAGGAAGTGAATGGAATGCACGGTTGCAGCTAGTAGCTAGCTAAACAATGGTTTGACAGCTAGCTGGCTACACATGTTCAACATTACGTTTGTTGACAAAGCCAAGAACACATTTTCGTGAAAATACAGTTATAGCTACAATGGTTTACAATGTCTTACACTACAGGGCTGTCACAATGATCTCCCTCTGCTCAAGTGCCAGGAGCAGGGCTCTGGACTGGTTAGACTTTGAGGGAAAGCTACCTGTCTGCCCAGGTAGATCGATTGCTAGTATTAGCCAGCTGATCTAGCCACGTTGTTACCAGTTTAGCTGTCAGCTTGCCATGAGTCATGACTTTAACGAGCACAAAGTTTCAGCCAAGTGAGCAAGAGCAACACTTCATTGAATAGTCCTCATGTCACGTGTATTGGCTGTCATCATAGTCAACTAGCCTTCTTTTCACGGTATGTCAACAGCTTTTGTAGCCACTGGTAGTCAAATTACCCTGTCTCAGCAGTTCTCAAACTTAGGTTCGGGACCCCATGTGGGATCCTCTGATTTCAAATTAGGGGGCCCCTGAGAAAATCTAAGCTCCATGATTTGATAAATAAGACTCAAACATTTCTATTAGACAGAAGACAAACAATGTCTGTGTGTTGTGCCTGTTTTGGGGTTCAAATCCAACCAATTAGAGCATGTTTTAGGGGGTTAAAATAGACGTGGACATAATTATTCTGTGTTGACATGGCCTGCAACCAAGTTGTTGGGGTCACAGGGAATTATTGATGTCAATTGCCTTATCAGGTGGTGCCCAAGCTAAGCCCTTCTATTGCCTTTCAGCTAGATTGGCGTATCCTTTTGTTCTTATTCTCTTCTTTCCTGCTACGATACATTACAGAATATCCTGTAGTTAATCATTAGTTCATGAAGGCGGGGACACCAGGAAGGACATTATGCAAGTCCAAGCCTCTACTTGTGATGCTACCCTGTAGGAAGTAGGTGTTATGTGGTAGTTTATGGACAGTTTCCTCTTTTGTATTGCACTGGAACCAGAGAAAAAATACAAACGTACACTGGCTGCTTATTAGTGACAGATAAACACCAGCTTCTGATATACTCCTGTGTCACTCCTGCCAGACATAAATACCTCTAACATTTATCCTTTTGTCCTTTTTCTCCTACAGGCACCATCCCAAGCATAGGAGAGAAGAGTAAGTGGAGTGGAGGATTGGATGAGATTGATTTTTTTACGGAATGAATGGCTTTTACTGAAATGAGCCCATTTGCGGTTCATTGCGAATCTGGACTGAGCCAGTACTGGAGGCCCAAGTCCAAATGTGCTTTCTTTACTCTGGCTGGACTGGACTCAGATTGGCACAGACACTGCTCTCTGGGCTTTAAGAGGCTCAGGAGAGAGTCAGTGGATATTAACTGAGAGAAAACACAGGCAGGCAGACACACACACACATAAACACACGGCTCATACTGCCCATCCACTGACTGTACACTGAGCTCTCTAGGCTTAGGTGCTTAATGTACAGTGCTTAATGTAACATCACTTTCTGAGTCAGTAATAAAAAATGACAGACCTCCACTGCTTGGATGCAACCTGAGCAGCTTAGATAAGGCTTGACGTGTCTGTATTCAGATGGGCTGTTAGCAGGGACATACAGTAAACCAGGATTTGGTTAATTTCAAGTGGAGAAAATATTTTACAATATTATATTTTGACTGTTTCTGCCATGTTGTTGGTCTGAACTAGCTCTCTCTCTACACAGTCATCTACATTGTCTTCTTCCACATCTCCTTCGTCATGTTTGTGTGGTCCTACTGGAAGACCATCTTCACCAGTCCTGCCAACCCTTCCAAAGAGGTAACCTGACCAGCCACCTCCCATATGGCATGGTGCAGGTACACTGTTGGTTCAATTATGTACACGCTGACAAATAAATCCTCAATTGAAGAAGCCTCTTTTATGTGGCTGTCTGTCTCCCCCCTCCCCCTCCCCCCTCCATTCCCTCTACTCCCTTTTCTCCCTCCCTCTCCTAGTTCTGCCTGCCTAAAGCAGACAAGGAGCAGTATGAGAAGGAGGAGAGGCCGGAGTCCCAGCAGGAGATCCTGTGGAGGGCTGCCACCAGCCTCCCTCTCTACACACGCACCGGGGCAGGAGGTGTGTGTGTGTGTGTGTGTGTGTGTGTGTGTGTGTGTGTGTGTGTGTGTGTGTGTGTGTGTGTGTGTGTGTGTGTGTGTGTGTGTGTGTGTGTGTGTGTGTGTGTGTGTGCGTGTGCGTCTGTCTCTGTCTCTGTCTCTGTCTCTGTCTCTGTCTCTGTCTCTGTCTCTGTGTCTGTGTCTGTGTCTGTCTCTGTCTCTGTCTCTGTGTCTGTCTCTGTCTCTGTCCGCAGCACATGGCTTTTCTCAGTCTACTGATCGATTCCCTGGCCTTGGTATACTTGCTATATTGAGGGTTGAGTACAGCTGACCAAATGTATTGATGTGTTGTGTGCAGCTATCCGGTACTGTGACCGTTGTCAGGTGATCAAACCGGACCGGTGCCACCACTGCTCAGCCTGTGACATGTGAGTCAGCCATTTCCTCCTCCCTCTCTCTCTCTCTCTCTCTCTCTCTCTCTCTACCTTCAGTTGTTTTGGACTTACAAACCAATTTAACACCCCTCCTCTCGCCCTCTTTTTCCCTCATGTGTCTCCCCCCCACCCCCCCCATCTCTCCTTCCCTTCCTCTCTAACAAGGTGTGTGCTGAAGATGGATCACCATTGCCCTTGGTATGTTGTCTCTGTCCTCACATCGGTGCCAGAGAAATGAACGTGAAATGAATAATACATGTACCCTAATGGCCTTCAGATATTAAAAGCCGTAATGCTGCTGTGTATTTACAGCCTGTCATAGTTATGGGGCAGTGTTTTTAAGTGATATATTCCTCTGTGTGCCTCTTAGGGTTAACAACTGTGTGGGATTCTCCAACTACAAGTTCTTCATCCTTTTTCTGGCCTACTCGCTCGTCTACTGTTTGTTCATTGCAGCCACCGTACTGCAGTACTTCATCAAGTTCTGGACAGTGAGTAATGGAGCTCATCCCAACCCTTACCCCGCACTCACTGACACCTCAGGCTGTCTCTGTTCTGGCATCAATTGCTTTGGTCTGGCTCACCCCTCACCGTGTGCGTGTGTGTGCGCGTCTGTGTGTGTGTGTGTGTGTATGTATGTATGTGTGTGTACGTGCACGTCGAATGCTGTTTTGCAGTTCCCCCTCTCTTTTCTCCCTTCTACCACCCTTCATGTTCTCTCTCTCTCTCTCTAACACACACAGACAGGGTCATTGTCCTCTGTTCTTTTCCTCCCTCCCTCCCTCTCTCTCTCTCAGGATGCTCCTCCCTTCACACTCCACTCTCCACTCTCGGTGCCATCACACCACCGTGCACCAACACCACCTCTCCACTCCTATGTTCACACATTCTCCCCCCTTTTCATCCAAGCCACGACTCCACCTGTAAATGTGTGCCCTCTATTTATGCCCCGCCCCAGTCTCTCCATCTCTCTCTCTCTCTCTCTCTCTCTCTCACCACCTCTCACACCATCTGGCCTTGACTCCTATTTGCCCCCTTACCTCATCCTTGACCTTTCACCCCCAGCCCCCCCCCCCTCGTCTCCTTGCCCTCTGTTTCCCTCTGTCGTCTCCTGGTGTCTAACCAGTCTTGTCTCTGTTTGTACTAAAGCTTTGCCGGAGGAAATCGGCAGAGAATTGCCCAAAGGTAACCAACCTCCACCCCCCACCCTCCCCAAAGCATTAGTGTGGCTCTCAGCGTCGTGGTGTACCTGTGGACCATGTCATGATGTGCTCGCAGTGATTGTGTTGTGATGTGGTTACCATGATGCCCGTTTCTCCCTCTTTCTCTCTCTCTCTGTCTCTCTCTCTCTCAATCTCAATCTCTCTCCCTCCCTCTCTTTCTCTCTCCTCTCCTTCCCTGTGTGGTTATGATGTCTCCTCTTCTCTTCTGCCATCTCCTCCCCAGAATGAGCTGCCAGACAGTCACGCCAAATTCCATGTGTTGTTTCTCTTTTTTGTGGCGGCCATGTTCTGCATCAGCATTCTGTCCCTCTTCAGCTACCACCTGTGGCTCGTAGGGAAGAACAGGTCCACCATAGGTAACGCACACACACACACTACTCACCTGCATCCATCAACCCTTACCCACACCACCAGTCTCACCACTGCACACTCAGGGGATTCAGGACCTTGATCAGAGATGCATTAAAATCTTTCTTGCCTCATTTCCTCTGTTCGGACCTGATTTGACTGTCAAATATCAGTGGGAGGAAGGGAGGATTTGAAAGTGTCTGAACAAGGCCCTGGTGTGTGACATGGTACAGTAACCTCTCTATTTCTTTTCCTTCTCTCTCTCTCTCTCAGAGGCGTTCAGGGCTCCTGTCTTTAGGACAGGCTCTGATAAGAATGGCTTCTCTTTGGGGTTCACTAAGAATATCGCTCAGGTGTTTGGAGACCAGAAGAAGTACTGGCTGCTGCCCATCGTCACTAGGTGAGAGATTATATGAAATGGAACTGGGTCACAACTGTTTTTCTTTGCCATAATAACTTGATCCAATAAGCTGCTGCATCAATTGAAAACATGTTTGGGCGTAGCATAGCTTGAGTCCGGGGAAGGTGGGTTCAGAAGTGCAAGTTGAAAGACTTTTTTTTTTTTTTTTTTTTCATTGCACCGCTTTCAGATGCACCCTTGGTTCTTCAACTCCGTTTAGCACAGAAACGATGTAGAATTGCATGAAATGCACTTACAGAAGACCCTATTTTCCTGGGAGAGGACTCGCAGACCCTCCACCCAAATTCTGATTAGGAATTTTTTAGGCCAATGATTCTGCCATACGCTAGTTTAAGCTAAAACGACGCCTCTGCAGTGCTTCTTCAATGACTTGAACACAAGCTCATTAGTAAGTTTTGGTTAAGGACATTAATGTCGTAAAGAAAAGGGAGGGTCAATATTGCTGTTTGAAAATGGGTTCATTGATTAGGTTTACTGATTGATTAGCACCAACCTGTTTGTGGGTTATAGGGACAGACAGCTGTTCTCTTAGTTGCCCTTTAGGTAAGCACCCTGCTACTGAATATGATGCTCCCTGCTACTGAAGGCCAGTGGAGAGTGCAGAGGAGAGGTGTGACATGACATGTTCTACAAATGAGATAGCTGCTGAGGTTGTGTGGCAGCCAGTCATTGATAGTAATTGTGTGTTTTGGAAATATCCTGGAAAATTATTTTGTGGAAAGAGTGGGAACCCTGACAAAGCTAAAGTTGTTGCCAGGGCGCTCAGTGGCGTAGCACACTAAGGCGCATACCATATCATCACAAGGTCCCTGGTTCGATTCCGGCCATCGACATATCCTGCATGTCATCCCTCCTCTCTCACCCATCCTTCCTGTCAATCTCTACAGTCTCTTTCCCAATAAAGCAGAAATGCCCTAAAAATATATATATATATTTTTTTTAAAAAGACTTGTCGGTGCCTTTCTAAGATTGTACTACCTCATATCTAACGCTGAGTTTCTCCTCCTCTCCTTTTGTGGTGCAGTCAGGGAGATGGGCTGATATTCCCCACGCGATTGGTCAGTGTTGATCCTGAGCAGCCTTCAGTCACCCTGCATCCAGAGGCTAATAAAAGGTGATAAATGGATGTGGATGGTAGAGTGGGCAGTGAGTTGGAGTGTTGTCTGCCTGTCTCGACATTTTAGTTGTGGATTTAGTCTTGTCTTGGATTACATGACAGAAACAATAGATAACACATAATATGAAGCCTGAACATGGTTTTATGGATTTTCTTCAGTGTTGAAGATGTCCCAAGATGTGTTGAAGCAAGCCCCCTCAGCGAATCACAGAATCGTCTCCTTGGCAACGACCAACATGCCAACAACATAGCAGAACATGTGGAGAATGACACTCTGAAATCAGGTAGGTTCCACTAATCTGGATCTTGGATGGATCATATCACAACAGCACAATTAACAAGTCAAGCGTCTAAATGTCTTTGATTGTGACCTCTGACCCTTCAACCCTGAACCCTCCTGTGTTCCAGCTGAGAGTGAGACCATCACAATCTCCATGGAGAGCGAGTCATAACCAGGTGAGCCAATCAGACTGGCTATTACAGTAAGCGTTCCTCACCTATTCATACTTTCATGCATGATGCTTTCTGGGAGGTTGCTTACTAAATGTCTGAAAGCTCAAATGATTTGAACTTCAGAACATTTTAGTCCTTGGAAGGAAATGAACAGGAAACATTCCAGATGATCTCAGTTTCTTTCTCTTTACTTCTCTTTCTCTGTCCTCTTTCCCCCTCAGGAGACAAACTCAGCCATCTAAAATGATGCCTTAAGCAACGCCACACTTCTGTTTGTCATCATGGAAACAGCCTCCCAACGCATCCCTGTCGCTACGAAAATGACCCACTCAGCATAGCCATGGAAATGCACTCCTTTCACTCATCGCCATGGATACAACCTAGGGCCTCGTCTTTTAGCATTAGCCTCCCCTCGCCCGTTCATCAATGAGTTTCACACATCCGCACATACACTCACAACCTTGCATGCAGTTGCACAACACCACACAGCCTACTCAAATAGTTTTTTTGTTTACTGATCATGAAGCCTCGTAACTCAAGAGTTCATTCAGGACTGCTAATGGATGCGAGCATCTCGTGATTATGGCAGGAAAAGAGTAATCAATCTCCAACACCAAGCGTGGAGATTCTCTGTGCCAAAAGCTGACTGGGTGCTACATGGACCTGGAGCTTAGGAATGGTCTTTACTGGGAGAAGACCTTATCTTACTGGGAGAAGACCTTATCTTACTGGGAGGAGAGTTGAAAGAAATGGTTTTGTACAGATGATTTTTCACCCAATGTTTATAGAATGGAAGTGTGGAAGCCAAGAGATGCCATCAAGACTGATAGAACTACATATGGAAGAAGCCTTTTTTTGTTTACTCCTTAGAATGTTTTGGTGCGTTTGTGGATTGTACCATCGATGAATAATTTCAAGGGGTGCCTACGCGGAACCAAAGCTTGGATTATACCACAGAAAACCCCAATTAAGGGGATGCTGGACTAAACCATTGCTGAAGTGAAATGAGTGACTCTAGCTGGGTTTCGGATGTTTGTTTGTTTGTGTTTGATAATGTCAGAGCACAAGATGGCACATTTGCACTTTCTAGATTAAGTTTCAATGTCCATCAGACAATGTGCCACTTTTTATCATGTCCAAAAAACAACCCAAAACACATTGATTAGAAATGCGTAATTGTCCTGTGAGCTGTGTGTGTGTCTGTTTGTGTGTGTCTGTTTGTGTGTGTATGTCTGTGAATGTGTGTGTGAGTGTGTGTTTAGTGGTTAATTGGGTTTTTCCATTGCATTCACATGCTGCTTATTCAACCTAAAGGTCTTCTCATGTGAGAGTATGCTGTATGCTCCATACATACTTGCATTACGTCACTTTGTGGGACCTCTAGCCTACCTGTTCTATCTCATGGTCAGTTTATGATCGATGATTGTTTGAACGTGTCAGATCACAACCTCTTCTCCTTCTACGAGGTCACTGTTAGTTGCCAAATAAAGGGCTGCCCTATCAGGAGCTCTGACCTCTGAACCCGGAAGTGTTTACAACACGTGAGCGATACCTCTCCGCTCTCTCATTGGCCAGTGTCATGGGAACCAAATGAAATCGCTCATTGTTGCGGTGAGATGTTTTTGTAAGGTTTACCTGTGTCCCAACTCTTGCAAGTGGGGCACCCTGCAGTACTGGTGCTGGCCAGTAGGTGGTGATACACTCCTAGCTGTTTACCTTCATTCAGCCACACGGCGTGTCTGTACAGTACTTTGTTCACTAAGAAGAGGTGCCTCACTCAGCTCATATTCCTATCACCCGGTTTAGGTCTACAGTAGACCAGTATGTACATTTAAATGCAGTAAAAGTGTTTTTAACTCTATCGTCTAAGGAGCTGTGTAAAGCATTAATGGTAAGGTGTAGTGTGTCTGTCAGTGTGTGTAACATCTGTGATTGAAATGTGATGCACAGGGCCTAACGGAATCTGCAGATGCCATAGTTTCTTCTTTCTGAGAAATGATAAGGCCAGATGTCAAAACCAACCAATGGGTTATTCCTATCCAACCAGACACTACTCCTGAAGAGCTCCAGTTGAAATTAGTGTGAGGGACAACAGCTGGAACGGTTTTGACACAAAACCGCCTTCGTAGATTCCGTCTAGCCTTCGTGAAGAACAAGTTTACAGTTTAAAGGTGTGGAGTGAGTTAGTGGTGTGTTGGTGAGTGTTGTGACTATCGTACTGAATGTACTACTGAGGGACAGTGAGGCTAATTCAGAAAGGTGTCTTTTGAAGTCTTTGAATAGCCAGCCTTTTGAACTCTCCCTTATAGTTTTTGTTTCCCTTTTTCAATGTTTTTCTTTTTTCTTTTTATTGTTTTCCTTTTTATATTGTAAAGAAAATCATCTTTACAGGGGTATTCGCAAAACACAATACCCCCCCCACACACACACCCTGTTTAAGTATGGCCTTATGATGCCAGCAGTAGTCTCTGTTTGTTAAACTCTTCCTGCTTATTAGCCAATGAAGCTGAGAGAGGATTGTCACTCAGAGCATGGTAGCCTTGGTAACACTGAGGTTTGAGTACTCCTATAATCGTTGGCTGGGAGTTATCCCTACATTCCACAGATCTGTTCTCTATGGCTTGCTGTGTTCTAAATCCCAGCCAAATCAATCCCTGTCCAGTATGGCCACTGATTATGAAATATCCAACCTGTTGTTTTGCTACCTATGGGTCAGCCTCCATCTTCTATCTCTCTTGGCTACTTGAACATATTGGGGCATATTGCTTGGCGCTAACTTGAGTGCTCTTTTTTAATTTTTATCTTTGTGGGAGAAATGCCTCATTCGATATATACATATGGCCTTTACATGAGATTTTTCTATGCCTATTCTGTGTACATACATTTCACTAATGCTCAAAAGCATGGCGCTTAACTGTAAATGTTATTATAGTGATATATGGGGGGGGGGGGGGGGTTATGGTATTAAAACAGCCATATTTCTTTTGAACTTCAACTACTCATTTAGTTTTTATCAAACAGACTGTCCGAACATGTTCCACACTTATATAACTGAAGCCATAGTGACTCCTGAGAAGGCAGAAGTTTCTGATCATTTTTGTCTAACTATGGTGATTTAACTAACCCACGCTCATGTTATTCTGCATGTAAGTGCAGATGTATTTGTACTCCTGCTTACTGCAAGCTTCAATGTTGTTTTTTTGTTTTTTTTACAATGTCATGTTTTACAATGTGTGTATATATTGATAATGTAAAAAGATGACCGCATATATTTTTCTTGTCTGATTAATTTGACCCTATTTTGTGAATGAAGTACATGCGTGCCTCTATATACTATTAACGTGAAAAAATAACAATAAATGTTTTTTTTAAACCTCCTTTCTGACTCTGATCATCCTTATTTGTTCATTTACTATTGTTCAATTTGTCATTTTTTAGAGAAACATCAAGCATTGTATAGAAACACAGTAACTGCTTAGGCTAGGTCTTCAGTGCCAGTGAGCTCACAGACTATCTATAGCAGATGTGTGTCTGTGATGTCTTTGATTAAGGCTATAGAGAGAAAGGGAGAAGGACAGGACTAGTTTTACCAAAAAAAGGTCAGTAAACCACTCAGGCCCTTAACCTCTGCTGGTGTGATGGAGGTGGATGGCTTTACCTTTCCTATTGGCTTTTCTTAACGTTCATCTACACAGCTTTCATATTTATACTCACATTTGAATAGATGATTTGTATCCACAGTAGCTTTGACCTGTGACTCCTCCATTAGCCACTGATAGGTGAGAAAGAACAATATCCTGGATCATGATCTTCATCATCGCTATCTTTCTACATCTGGACAGATGTGTCAGCTCCATACAGTATGATATGATAGTTGGTATGACGATGCCAGCTCATGTAACAGGATATGAAACAGCAGGACTGGGAGGAGGAGGGGAGTGATGCAACATGACTGGTACTGATGTACTAATGACTAAGGCATATATAGTATGTGCATCGACATGAATTGATGTGTTGGTAATTGTGTGTGTGTGTGTGTGTGTGTGAGAGAGAGGTGTCGGTAGCACTAGACTGCATAGAGAGTATCCAAGTTGGTGGATGGTTTCAGTAGTGTGTGTGTATGCGTGCTTGCGTGATGTGGACTCTCGGGGGTGAATGACTTCTGTGTTGCTGATCTGGGTGACAGGCAGAGCTTCTAAAAAGAGTCAACACCCCTCCCCAATAGAACACCATTGAACACCAGACCCACTGAAAACCCAACAAGGCCTCGTTAGCCATCCAACTATGACTACAATGAATGGATTCCATTCTATGCTGCCTAAACCCCCATTGAGTTCATGTTACACTTCTATGGGGATATGTATTGATTGTCATGTTCTGTTTTATGGACTTGAATGTGCCCATCACCATAAATACATTTCCCTTGTGACAAAGTCAAGTTCCTCATCCTAACATTCCTCCACACATTCCATCTTGACTGAGGTAGTTGTCTTTCTTCTTGTTTCTCTTTCTCTTTTTTGTCTTCAGTATTCTCAGTGAGTCTCGCCTCTGGCTAGGAGAATCCATGCCAGGGAATAAGGTAAGGTGTGCCACAGGTGTGGTTATGGACACACATCTGTCTGGGCTTGAGTGCAGTGATTCAGTCCATATTCCCAAAGCGTTTTTCAGATCATAATACATAAGATTATATTCATTCGTGGACAAGGGGTACCTGAGAGAGAGAGAGACTGTGTGTGTGTGTGTGTGTGTGTGTGTGTGTGTGTGTGTGTGTGTGTGTGTATGTGTGTGTGTGTGTGTGTGTGTGTGTGTGTGTGTGTGTGTGTGTGTGTGCGTGCGTGCGTGCGTGCGTGCGTGCGTGCGTGCGTGCGTGCGTGCGTGCGTGCGTGCGTGCGTGCACAATGTCAATCATTATAGGTGTGTTTGCACATGCAGCTTAGAAGAGAGAGTTTTAGGTTTCATCCCCAAGTGGTGTAAGAAGCACAAACAAATGTTATCTGAGCCTTTGAACAATCCAAGGTTGCTGTTGCAAAATAAGGCAACCATGTTTGGGTAACATCCAATACTGTGTGTGTAGTGAGCAGAAGAAAAGATCAGGCAATCACATGTGGAAGCACCAGAAAAAAAAAGAGATAGAAGAGAGAGAGGGAAACAAGGATAGGTAATAGATGAAGTAGTGTTTTAGTCACAAGTTAGAACATTGCTGAATGTTGTCTTTGAGTTGGTAGGAGGACAGAGCCCACAGCTATGAATCAGAATGAGGGGGTAGCTGTGTTTCATATTATGAGATGGAACAAGCTAAAACCTCTGATAAACGATTACCATGAACCGTAGGGGACATACCAGGCATGACAATACATGCATTAAAACAATTCTTATTATTTGGACTGGAAACAAAGAACAAACTAACAAACAGATCCAAACCTTACAGTAGGCTAAGTCTATAGGATAGCCTTATTCTTAGCCTACTTGCATTGACGTTGAGTCAAAACATTTTGGTTCTTTTTGTCAATCTGTAACCCTTTTTTTTTTTTTTTTTAAATCTTTACCTATCAGTTCTACTGTCGATAAATGACGTACATTTCTGTGGGAAGTGAAGGGCCAAAATTGAAGCGCCTAAATACATCACATGATAGTGAGCCTGTTTCCATGGCAGTGTGAGGCATGTGACGAGGAATGCTTCCCCCACTCCCCTTCTTTCATCCACCCTCTCTCCCCTAGTCCACTTTTGTGTCTCCATCAGGCCTTACTGTGTCATTAACACACACAAACCCATTTTCCTTGTCTTTTTTCTTACTTTCCATTAGGAAAGACATGCGGTCTTACCGTTACTATAGCATAAGAGTAAGGCCCGACTTATTGTGAAAGAAATATAATTCTTCAGAACGTGCGTGTGAAAGAGCGCGCACGCGCAGCGCATTCACTGGGTCGCAAAAGAGAGCGCGGATGCAGACTGTTTGATACACAGTGTTTAAGCGCTTGGCATGATTGCACAATTGGCCCTTTTGAGGAGTCCCCCTACGCCGATTAGAAACACAACTGTGATTTGTCAGAAAGCGACCGTCCAGTGCGAAACAGAAGGCGGGTCCTACTAGTTCAACAATTCCTCTGGAACCCGGTGATTCTTCTTCGCCCCTAAATCTGTTCGGAATCGGTGCGCTCGCTCTCAAGAGAAGCTGATGTCCCCCGCGCACGCCTCAATAATTCATTAATTTTCAATCACTTCTGCTGACTTGCTGTGTGTGGATGTGGGTGGGATAGAGCGCTCTTTGTGATACCCTACTCCCGGCTCTCAACAGTTGCTTGTGAACATCCAAACGACTCAGGATGGACGTGTCCAACCGAACCATCGATCCGAGATGCACACAACAACCTCCGCTGGCCATCGACATCATTCTACGTGAGTGCCTCGTCGCCGCCATCGACTGTCGCCTATCGACTGCTCAATATCGATAACAACGCCTCTATTCAAGATTAACTATGCAAAACTATTTTGTAATGTAAAGTTACTTTTCCTGAGATTTTTGTCTGATAAATGTTGCACCTGTCGTGCAGACACTGTAACTACATTGCCCATACACCCATTGTACTCAACATTATGTGGGCTCAATGGAAGCTGGTATATTGATTTACAGAATTGGCAACATGATTTATTCCGCCGCCATTGAGACTGTTGAGATTTAACTTCTTATGAAATCTAATCCTTTCACCTCAGTTCATGTCGCATGATATAATTCAATTCATACTCCAATGATTCTGACAGACCCAATTTTAGTTAGTGCCCTGAGGAGGCTAATTAGGCATATGTGTATGTTTAGGTGATACAGTATGTCAACATAACACACAATGTTATATTGTGATAATAACATACCATGGTCTTGAAGAGGCCGTTGTGTAGGCCACAGAATAAAACCATTCGAGCGAATCATTACTGTACTCAACATAACTGAGAGACACAATAAGTGTGTTTGTTGATGGAGGCATGGGAATGTTTTCCTGGATCTGCGTGTGTGTGGAATATTTTGAATATTGGACATACAAAATGTAGCCTTATGTACAAAGCTGACACAATAACCTACTCTAGTAGAGAAAGTCAAGTCTGTTGCACCAAATGTTACATGTGAAAAGAGTTTTACTAATTGATTTAGTTATTATTATTGATACACATTTCTATGCCCTTGTGAATAAACCCTATGCGATATGTTACTGTCCCATTGATTGATTGGACAGGAAGTGCTGATGGAGAATCATCAGGATTCTCCCTCTAGTTGATGAGGATGATGATGATGAGAATTATGTTTATTGTCCTTCAACATGTTTCTACATTTAACTAAGAACAGTCAATGATACCCAGAAGAAAAGAAGAGATGCTCAATGGGAAATTGACTGGTGTGTGTGTGCATGTATGCGCGTGTGTCTGCATGTGCGTGTGTGTACCTGTTTGTGTGCGTGTGTTTGAATAGGAGAGAGAACGGTTAAGGACATTCCAAAATATATAGTTTTTTTATTAGTGTCAAAAGGTGGAAAAACAGGCGTGCGAAGCACTGCTCAGAACTGGATGCTTCCAGGTTTTGATGACGTCGGCTAATGGCACATTAGAGGCTTAATTAATGTGTTCACGCCATATCTTTAACTGGCATCAAGAGAATGACTCAGAATGTCTGGCTCCCTGTCTTTTGTTATTTCCTTTCCATCCCAGTTTCTCTTAGCCACAACAGCTGTTGTCATGATTAAGATAATCATGTCCGTATGTGTCTGTCTGAGCCCATTTCCCACACTGGGATGCATTTCCCAGAAGTCATAGCAAGAGACAGATCTGCACACAGATGTGTGCGGGCATGTGTGTGTGAGAGCCTTTTAATGTGTGTGTGTGTGTGTGTGTGTCTGAAGTGAGTATAACACCGGGATGCCAACGTTTTGTTGAAATCTGTGGTTCTGTTTTTCATTGCCTGTTTATTTCGTTGAACAGGTCTTCTCGCAAACACCCATCTTTCCCAGCAAACACCCATCTTTCCCAGCAAACACCCATCTTTCCCAGCA
Source organism: Argentina silus (assembly GCF_951799395.1). NCBI lineage: Eukaryota > Metazoa > Chordata > Actinopteri > Argentiniformes > Argentinidae > Argentina > Argentina silus. The sequence goes on along the minus strand of NC_139655.1, from coordinate 27,995,384 downwards.
AACACCCACCTTTCCCAGAAAACACACACTTTTCTCTGACACACACACACACACACTCACTCACACACACACTCACTCACTCACTCACACACACACACACACACACACACACACACACACACACACACACACAATCAAACCCTTGCATCTCCTTCACAATGGGCAGTCTGCAAAATGAGGGCTCCATGTAAACTGGTTCATAGTTAAAGCCCTAGAGAGAGCAAAGGTGTCTTTTTTCATATCAGGTGGGGAGTCAGGTAAAGGAAAGGACACAAGGTTAACCGAACCACCTTAGACCGTTGGTACTCACCTGTACTTATACTGTAGCTTATCAGCATGCATGTTTTATTCTATTCTATTCTTCCAGAGCTGGACATCTTTGGGATTGTCCTGTACTCTGTGTTGACCTCCATGGCTGCTGTGTCTTTGCTGGTGTACATGGAGGAATGTGTCTACATCTATAAGAAGGTGCCCAACCACAAGAAGGGCGCCATCATCTGGGTCAATGGGGCAGCGCCGGTAAGAGCATAGTGTGGAGATCCAGGGGCATTCCACAATGCATGACATTTTTCGTTTTTGTTTCAAAGCACATGAAGGAAATGATCACTGCTGCTGAAAGTAGAAAGTAATTGGAAGAATAATAATTGTTTATTTTCTTTTGTGTGCGTGTGTCTCTGTCTCTCTCAGGTGATCGGCACCATGTCTTGTGTGGGGATGTGGATTCCCAGAGCCACAATGTTCACCGACATGACCTCTGCAACGTAAGTCACACACCCCTCTATCCGTTTCAATCTCACTATCCTACTTTCTCTCTTGCTCAATTTTCCTCTCTTTCTCTCTCTCTCTCCTTCTCTCTCTCTCCCCTCACTCTTCCCCCCTTTTCTCCTGTTCTCCTCTTCTTTCCTCTCTCACAGTGCTGAGTGTTGTCTCAGACAGGAAATCCTGTTGAGAGAGAGCATTGAGAGAGCAGGAAGATTCACGCTGTCTCAGCAAAACATGGAGAGAGACTAAAAACATAGCGGAGCAATACTCCCTCTTTCTCACTTCTCTCTTCCGCCCTCACCCTCCCCCCCCCCCCCCCTCCTCCTCTCCATCCCTCTTTCCCTCACTAGGTACTTTGCGATCGTCGTGTTCAAGTTCCTGGTGCTGATGATTGAGGAGGTGGGGGGTGACGAGGCGTTTCTACGGCGAGCGGGGAAGAACAGCCTGAGGATCAGTACTGGACCCTGTTGCTGCTGCTGCCCCTGCCTGCCCAACGTCGCCATCACACGGTAACCAGGCACACACACACACGCACACGCGACCTGGAGCTCAGCCATTCCAATTTTGTTGACCAGTCACTACAAAAAGTGTACCGTTCAACTGTACCATTCAAGGCTGTCACTCTGTTGCATAATCTCACTGATCCTAAGAGGTCTTTCAGTTGTAAAAATGAGGCGTGTTTGTTTGGTGCCTCTGGGCAGGTTGAATGTACCCGTGGCCACTCACTCTGCTACCATACAGGCCCCTATATACACAGCACCAATAGATAGTACCATACTCTCCCTTACAACATATGCCCCCTACTGGTCAAGGGCTAAAGTGAAAAAGAGCCTTCTCTTCTTAGGATGCTTTAACCTAGGGATCCAGGTTATATGGATTTAAAGGGATAGTTCACCTCAAAATCAAAGGTGGCCAAAAATTCATAGCTCAAAAGTTGTCTGTTAGATTTGATATTCAGAGAGAGAGTTAGATGTATTCATAGAATGTCGACAAATGTTGAGGGAGTGCTAGATAAACATTATATGTTGAGTGAGTGATTTTCCTCTGATCTTCTCAGACGCTCTCTGTTCCTGCTGAAGCTGGGCTCATTCCAGTTTGCTTTGCTCAAGGTGGTCTTCACCATCCTGTCAATCATCCTTTGGACCAATCAGAACTTCGACTTGACAGATGTGAGTTTTGAGTTTGGAACCACCCCCCCACCCACACACACACACACAATTATGCCTACTCATACTGTTGCAATGCTGTATGTTTGTGTTCCAGTTGTCGATAACGGGTGCTGCTATCTGGATTAACCCTTTCGTGGGCATTCTGACCATCATTGCCCTGTGGCCTGTGGCCATCATGTTCATGCACCTCAAGACCACCTTGAGCAGCCTCAAGATCATCCCCAAATACGCCATGTACCAGGTGAGTGAACCCTCAGTAACCAATCAAAGGAGAGCCGGGAGTGTATAAATGTCAACCAATCAGGCAATAATGATGTATTGTGAATTTTTTAGCTGGTAACTGCAGTGGTTTTTGATGTGCGTGTGCGCGTGTGCGTGTGCGTGTGTGTGTGTGTGTGTAGCTGGTTCTGGTGCTGAGTCAGCTGCAGTCAGCCATCATCAACATCCTGGCCATGAATGGAACCATCGCCTGTGCCCCACCCTACTCCTCCCAGGCCAGGGGATACTGTGAGTGATCTCTCTTCTGTCCTCTGTCTCTCTATCAATCCATCAAATACCACCTTAATCACAGTGTCCTTTGGTCCCCTTGCCTTGAAATCCTCTCTCCCTCTCTCTAGTGATGAGTCAGCAGTTGTTGATCCTGGAGATGTTCATCATCACCTTGGTAACGCGTCTGTTGTACCGCCGGCAGTATGAACCGCTGCCTGGCGACGACGATGAAGAAGATGAAAAAACCAAGATGGTTCTTCCGTCTGAGAACTCTGAGGCCCTGGCATGAGAGCGCAGATGTGTGTGTGTGCATGCGCATGCGGATCATACTGGGACTGAGCACACTGGATGAATGCATTGAGGTCAGCGGTACACCTGTATGATCGCTCTTTCCTATAATCCACTCCGTGGGAAAGAGTGACAGAGCGATACGGCCAATGATATCTCTGGCTGTTACAAATGGGGAGGAGCTGTTCTTGGGATAAACAGATGATTGAGTTGTTGGAGCAGAATTGAGCTTTGTGGATGTATACAATACTAAATATGTTATGATCTTGGAATGGATTCTGTGGAAATGAAACTGTGTATACTCCTAAGAGTAGTAGGGTTTGATCCCAGTTTCAAGTCCTCTCAGTAAGAAGTCATTTAATTTTCATAAAACTGTATAAAGATGTATCAGAAGGGCTTATAGGGGGCTTAGATGAAAGAAATTGTTATATAAATGTAATGTAAGAATGATTGGATTCAAGAACCTGTTGCATAACTGTAATATAAGAAATTTATTTTTTATTCCACTTAGTATGAGATTCACCATGGCTACGGTGAAATGTACAGTGTCATCATGGTCAATTGATAATATACGGTTTTAACATTTTAAGCATTATCAGTTTCAGTTGATCATATTTGTGTTGTCAATTATTTTTAAATGCATGTATGTGCACTCTGCACAGCACAAAATGATTGTACGTGCAATGTATGTTGACATCATTCTAATAAATAGGCCTTATAAGTATATATCCAGTGGTGTTTTTGCAAATGACATTAGCAATCACTGTCCGGTAGCCTGGATTAGAGATGAAAGGATAAATAAATCTGTTCCACATTTCATTCCAAAAATACATTTTTTTACATTTTAGCGAGCAAGATTTTTTACATGATCAAATTGGTCATTACATTGGTCAAATTTTTCCCTATCAGCTGCATAGCTGTCCCCGATTTGGCTCTAGAACATTTCTCATCTATATTTACATCAATGGCAGACAAATATGCCCCCTTTAAACACATTACAATTAAGAATAGATCTAATCCTTGGTTTTCCACAGGACTCACAGATCTCCTTTTGTTGAGAAACTAGGCCTGGGCCAAAGCTAGAAAACGGACTCGGTAGCTGATTGGTAGATTTTCAGACAACTGAGAAATAGATGCACCTCATCGATTAAGAAATCTATATCAAGCTATTTACTCAGTGCTATCTTGAATTCTGCTGGTGATCCTACAAAATGTTGGAAAACAATGAATGTACTGAAGCATGAAAATTCCTCTTCATCCCTACCTAAAGAAGTTTTGTCAGACTCTGGCCTCATTACAGAGAAAATTTAGATAAGTAATGCATTTAACCAGCATTTTATCTCAGCAGGCTTTTTATTTGAGAGATGGTGGTTTGGCTGACCCTGGTCAGACGGTCGACTGCATTTCCATCTCCCAGCCTACAGTTGGCTCGATGGGAGATCAGTCAACTACTAGTGAATCATTGTTTTTATTTCAACCATTATCTAGTTGTGATAAACTAGATGCCCTCCTTAAAATTGATGTTGAGGCTGATCTGCTTGATCCAGGCCTATTGCAGCTTTCCCAGATTTGCTCATTGACACACATTTTTAATCTGACTGTTATCTCAGGTGCTATCCCCAAGGTTTGGGTGACAGCCCATGTGCTCCCTCTCCATAAAGGTGGTGACCCCTCCGACCTACATAACTACCACCCAATATCCAAGCTATCTTGCCTTTCCAAAGTGTCCCTGGTCAACTCCCAGCTAAGAACCTTTTTATCTTCTCATTCTATTCTAAATGTGCATCAGTCTGGCTTTAGACCTGGTCATAGCACAGTCTCAGCAGCTACACTTGTCTTAAATGATGTGTTAAATTGCCTAGGTCAGAAAAACATTGTGCTGCCTTATTTATAGATCTCTCCAAGGCATACGATACGGTCGGCCATTACCTACTCATTCAGAGGTTCTCTGAAATAGGCCTGGATCAGGCTTCATGTAGATGGTTTGAAAATTATTTAACGGACAGAATGCATTGTGTCTTAACTGATGGTGTTAAATCAGATTTTCTGGACATAACAAAGGGTGTTCCACAAGGATCAATTCTTGGTCTGATTCTTTTGACTATTTACATCAACAATATTGGATTATCTGTAAATAATTGTAAATTGCATCTATATGCTGATGACACTGTCGTGTATGCTATTGCCCCTATGATTGACCAGGCTCTTTCTAAGCTACAGTCTGCATACACTGTCCTGCAGAGAGCATTTGTTGGGCTGAGGTTGGTGCTTAATGCTGGAAAGACAAAATATATGTTATTTACCAAATTACAGATTACTTGTTAAAAAAAGATTTAAGGTGGGCTTCTTTTATATGAATAGATTGTGCCTTTCCCTGAACAGCAGAAAGCAGATGGTACAATCAACTTTCATGCCAGTGATTGATTATGGTGATATCATCTACTAAAATGCAGCAGCCACTACTCTTAAACCTTTGGATGCCATTTACCATGGCACTCTTTGCTTTATCACAGGTGATAGTTTTAATACTCATCATTACATACTTTATCAAAAGGTTGGCTGGACCTCACTAAAATCCCGTAGATCTCTTCATTACTCCCTTTTTATGTATAAAGCCCTACTACATAAACTCCCAGTTTACCTAAGCTCATTAAAATTCAATACATTAATTACCTAACCCATTCTCAGAGTTGGTTAACTCTTGAGGTTCCCCGGGTCTCCACCGAATTGGGTAAATACACTTTTAGTTATGCTGCACCTAACTGCTGGAACAATCTACAGAAAAAAATTCAGTTGGAAGTTCTGGTGCCGCTTGGGCAATTTAGGGTGTTTATTGAGGGCCTCCTAGGTGAAAGATGTGATTGTTTCTCTGTGTTTTATGATGTATTGATTTCTGTATTGAACTGTGTTGTATTTGTTATGTGTTGTTTTGTTATTGTGTAAATATTGTGGACAGGGTGCACCTGCAAAAGAGGCCTTGGTCTCAGTGTGTTTCCCTTGTATAAATAAAGGTTACATACAAATAAAATAAATGTGCAATGATTGAGTGAGAGAATTCAGAGAACATAAACTCCCTGTCTCGTACACACACACACACACACACACACACACACACACACACACACACACACACATGCTACTCACCACAAATAGGTGTAGTATAAGTACATTGTTTAGTTGTAGTTGCAGGCTTAATTGACTAGGTGGCAGTAGGAAACAATGACTGGAGCTAAATGACATCAAGCTGTACCTGGAAAACAACTTTGGATACCGAAGGTCATTCTTATCTTGATCTTTGTCAGACAGACGCCAAGGTAGTAACCTCTCCCTGGTAACACAGAGAACCTATTTTGCCCAGTCATCTAGTTGGTTTTGGATGGTTTACATCATGCGCAACAAAACAACAGTGCAATGGTTTCAGATCTCTTATCAAGGATGCAGATTCAAGCAACTGTTTAGTACTTTATCCAATCAACCAGCCTGTCAAACAGAGACAGAGGCGTCCACCGATGACTGACAAGCCAGCCCACCAATCGCTATATGTTCTTACTACCGGGTTTTATGGACGAAGTATAAGCCAATCATAGTTCTACACCGACTCAATTGGTGTCACGTGCTGTTGACAGAGGACTATCGAGCTAGTGTAGGCCTACGTGCTATTCTATGCAACAATGTCGCAACGGAGCCATTCTAGAAAATTAGAATTGTTTTTTCATCATTGAACCTTTTGGGGAATCTAGTTGCAGGTCTAGACTAGAGCTAAACCTCAAATGTGGACGTTGACAAAGGATGTTACATCCCGCTGTAAGTGTAATTGTATGTGGTGGGGTGTTTTTAATCTAGCCATCCATCGTCCTTCTAAGGGACAGATCATAACATCAACTTTTCACAATGAGGTTGTTGATGTCTCTTCTGAAAAACACCTCCCCGAAGATCGAATATTATTCTAGATTTTCACCATCACCGCTCTCTATCAAGCAATTTTTGGATTTTGGTAAGTAGACATGTCTTGTGCTGAACTGTCGACTGTGTATTTATTCCCATTTAGTGAAGTCATTTTCAAGATGAAGCCATATTTGCTTTCCTGCAGTTTTTCTGCCAATGTTAACATCCTCGTGCGTGGTCGCGCGTGACACTTTGCTGTAATCAAGTTGCAAAATTAGACCCAAGGATATAGGGCATACAGTGAGCATCCACAAAAATTGGAGAACCAATTTGAACTAATATCACATGATTTACATTAGATGCCCTCAAATTGCCTTGGAACTTGGGAGATGCAATGCCGCATGACATTTGTCACGTACTGTACAAGACTGTCACAGTGTCAAGGCAGGCAACCCTACCCAAAGCTGAGCTCTCACTCACAGGGTCAATAGTTGTCCATACAGTATGTGTCCCTTGCTGACTACAGCATAACTTCAATATGAAGTAATATTGTAGGAGGACTCATGATTGAAGCCTATTCCAGAGAAACCAGAGTCATCTTGCTACATTACAGACTGTATCATTTCCGAGCGGTCTTAGTCATTGTATTTCATGATGTCCTCACAAGCTCCCCCCCCCCCCCTCCCCCAACCCCACCCCCCCAAAAGACATGTTAAGACTGTACTAATGATAATATCAGACTTGTGTGTTTATTTAGCCAAATCCCTTGTTATTCTGCTACATCTTCATCTTCTGATCTTCTGTGACTGATGGGTAATAAAGTACAGATACTTTCGCTTTTCACAAGAATGCTCCTAAAACAGTGCTATCACTTCCAAATTCAACAGGTCGACTGTGATAACAGACTGATTTCCTGGCTGTAGTACTGCACCTCTTACATAATCCCTCTTTTGTTAGTGGGAGAACCTGAAACCTCATTTAGAGGACCACACGCTGATGGAGACTGAGGCTGTGTAAGGCTTTCAGAGTGCTGGCGGGTCCTGTGTGCGTGCGTGCATGAGTGCGTGCACATGCTTGCTGAGTGCTGGACACACACACACACACACACACACACACAGAGTAGGCTTCTCTGTTTTCAATATTGAATTTTGTTCCCATGGTGTGATCTCCATAGGGTCCCTATAAATGTCCTGTACAGTGATGCTCAACCTGCTGAGATGAGATTTCTTTCTCACCCTGTCTCTTCCTATGTCTCTCTCTATCTGTTGTCGTTGTCTCCCCTGCCCCCCCAGGGAGGGATAATGCGTGTGAGAAGACGTCTTACATGTTCCTGCGTAAGGAGTTGCCAGTGCGGTTGGCTAACACCATGAGAGAGGTCAACCTGCTGCCTGACAACCTGCTGAGCCAACCCTCCATTAAACTGGTGCAGAAATGGTGGGACACTCACCGACACGCAACATAACACACCACAAACATACCTCAGAAATATAAGGGGCATTTACATCTGGAGGCTCTTAATGTTCCTTGGGTAGTATACTGACAAACTGTGTGTGTTTGTGTGCGTGTGTGTTTCCTCAGGTACATGCAGAGCTTTGTGGAGCTATTGGGGTATGAGAACAGAAAACCAGAGGACCCTCATGCCCTGAACGAGTGAGTATTTATGGAGAGAGTTTCCTCTCCATATACGGCTTGTTTGTCACTGGTGACTATAATATTTTGAAGACAAATGAACAGCAATAGATGAACTAGCATGATGTGGCTGAGTTGAGGACAGCAAGGAGCCTGGTCTATGGAGAATGAGGTAGAGCCTAGAAGAGGGGTTTCTTGAGCAACCATGTTTACATCCTGTGTCCTTGTCTTCAGATCTCCCTGAGGATAATACCCTGTGGTAAATACAGCAGTCCTGTTGACCACGTATTGACACAATTTTGCATATTTATACCATAACACAGTATGAGGGATTAAGAGATGAGAATCAGATCGGAGGCCCAGCTACCCACTGGAGATCTATACTCAGTGTAGTAGACATCAGAGGGCTGAATGGTGCATGTACAGTGAGTTTTGAATGGTTGTTTGTTGTTGTGGTTGGTTTAATGTAATCTTGACTGAAATATTGTGTGTGTGTGTAGCCTGTAGGCCTACAGTCAAAACAACAAGCAGTTGATTGGTTAATGGTGAGTGATGAGTGGTTCCTCCCCCTCTTCCTGTTGTCCCAGTTTCCTGGAACTGCTGATCGAGATCCGTAACCGGCACAATGACGTGGTGCCCACCATGGCCCAGGGGGTCATCGAGTACAAGGAGAAGTTTGGCTTTGACCCCTTCATCAGCAGCAACATCCAGTACTTCTTGGACCGCTTTTACACCAACCGCATCTCCTTCCGCATGCTCATCAACCAGCACAGTGAGTCATGACCACACACACACACACACACACACACTAGTGATGTGCGGTTTCGCTATTTATCCGCCCGCAATAACACACACACACAGACCACCATCACAACAACAACAATCTTGTGTGATGATGCAGTCACAGTACTTTGTCTCGTGTGCGTGCATTCTCTGAAGATTTAGATGACCATGCATGTCTTAATTGTCTAATCTTCTCAGCTCTCCTGTTTGGCAACGACACGAACCCCGCCCACCCCAAACACATTGGCAGCATTGACCCCACCTGCAGCGTGGCCGAGGTCGTCAAAGGTGAGGACTAATCTATAGGTGCATCTTCACTTCCTTCGTCTCCTTGTCTCCTTTCCTACATCCTCACTGATCTGGGAAAGACATAACATCGTGATGTGAATGCACATTAGACATGTGTTGTTTGATACCCTGTCCCCCTCACTCTGTCTTCCAGATGCGTATGAAACAGCCAAGATGCTGTGTGAACAGTACTACCTGGCTGCTCCAGAGCTCAAGATAGAGGAGTTCAACTGTAAGAGATCTTCTAGAAACATCTCTGTCTTTCTCTGATCCAGCCATCCGTCCATATATTCAGAGCAATACTAGAGCTCCACACACAAAGAAATGTGAGACTGTTCAGAGTTGTAACCATAGTTGTTGGTTATATTTAGACTGTGGTTGCAGAGGAGGCTAGATTTAGTCCCACTGTGATTAAAATGTGCAGAATGTTTCTTATTAGAGAGAGCGCGAGAGAGAGAGAGAGACCCAGTCTCACACCCTCTCCCTATGTGTCCCAGTGAAGGCCCCTGACAAGGCTATCCAGGCGGTGTACGTGCCCTCTCACCTGTTCCACATGCTGTTTGAGCTCTTCAAGGTGAGTCACATGGCTCTCCACTACCTTCACTGGTATGACTGATGATCTGTTGAGCTTGTGAAGACTAGGACTCCACCTTTCCCTGTGTTCTTACAACAAGAGTTGTGTTGTGGCAGGTTGTGCTTTGAAATACTCATGTTCAGTACTGTATCTGTCTCTGTGCTAGTAGCAGCGAATGGCTCTCTGTGATCTGTGATTAAAACAGATTGTAATGCAAGTTGATATGAGAAGAACTCCACAAGGATCTCCACTCTATTGAACCAAGGTAATTAACTGCAGTTTTTCGTGTGTGTGTGTGTGTGTGTGTGTGTGTGTGTGTGTGTAGAACTCCATGCGGGCCACAGTGGAGCTGCATGAGGACAGTAAGGAGGGCTTACCTCCAGTGAAAGCCAAAGTCACTCTGGGCAAAGAGGACCTCTCCATAAAGGTAAGAGACACACACACAGATGAAGACATGCATTCTTTAACCTATAGTGTCTGTGACTTCTAACATCTTAACCCCCCCTCCTCTCCCTCTCTCTCTCTCAGATCAGTGATAGGGGAGGAGGTGTCCCCCTGAGGAAGATAGATCGTTTATTCAACTACATGTACTCCACTGCTCCAACACCCAGCCTAGAGCCCTCCACTGCTGTCCCTCTGGTACACACACACACACACACACACACACACACACACACAGATCAAACACGTCTTTCACAGCCTCACTATCAAAGTTTGTCTCGACGGTGTTGAGTCGTCTCAGTGGTACAATGCCTTTATCTCTCTCTTTCTCTCTCTCTCCCTCTCCTTCTTTCCCTCCCTCCAGGCTGGTTTTGGCTATGGCCTGCCCATCTCCAGACTCTATGCTCGTTACTTCCAGGGTGACCTGAAGCTCTACTCCATGGAAGGGGTGGGGACTGATGCTGTCATTTACCTGAAGGTAGGTGTGGGGGGGGGGGGGGGGGGTGGGCAACTCTCTTCTAACTCGCAGTGTATACAACTAGCGGGTCTCCAGGTCCTAGCTTTTTGAACAGCCAAATCTATTTTCTAGCTCCTCTGTGACTCGCTCAATCTAAGGTACCGCATGAAGAACAACTACGCTTTTACAATTGGTCGATCTCCATACCCGTCACCAGATTGAGAGTTTTCATTGATCCTTTTGTTTGTCGTCCATCCCGCCTCCTTCTGCAGGCCCTGTCCAGCGAGTCGTTTGAGCGCCTGCCTGTCTTCAACAAGTCGGCATGGCGACACTACCAGACCAGCCCCGAGGCCGACGATTGGAGCAACCCGAGCAAAGAGCCGCGCGACGCCAGCAAATCCAAATACAAGAACAACAGATAACTTTGACTTAACCCTAGTGTTACTGACCAATGACCACACATCTCCCCCTTCCTCTTAACCCTAGTGTTACTGACCAATGACCACACATCTCCCCCTTGTGGCTCTTTCAGCCACTGCAGTTAACGGATTCTGCCTCTGAGCTGGAGAAAGTTGCCTTTCCTCTTCTCTCTGTGTCCAGTCCCACAGTCCCAACATAATAGGGCCCCTGTTTCCTCCCTCTCAAACAGACGAGGACAGAGGCTTCGTGTTTCAGAGTAATAAAGGAAAAGGAGGTTTCGGTTCCTCTCTTTGGGACACAGTTTCGATGGGTCACATAAAGGTTCAATGGGTCGTTGTCATAGTTACAGTGGCACTCTGCTCCGTTGGTAGAAAAGGGAGACAGAATTACTATAAGAACAACACAGGTATAAGTTCTGTTTAGGAACAATGGGAACCAATTAGAACATTAGTATGCACTATGATGACCATATTATATTTATATTACAGAAGGAAACAAATATAGTATTTATTTTGTTATTTCGACAAGAGGGCCTTAGAACTTGAATTTGAAACAAATGATGGTATTAGATGTATAAACAAAGTCCACTTTAAAAGGGAGAAAGTTGGGATTTAGTTTTTAATTTTTAATTTTTTTTCTATTTGTGATGTATGTCTTGGTTTGAGAGAAGTCAGAGAATACAGGTCAGATAATGACCAATATTGACCCCTCCACTTCTGCTCTCTGAGACAGTTTCCCTTACCACTTCCCCCCAGCCTGCCTAGCTCTGCTGCCTGAAAAGCAGTCTCAGAGAAGGACCTATGGAACGTTTTAAATTGAAGATGCTACACCATGTCAGCCTTGCCTTTCCTGTAGCTTTCCACACCAGCATTACATTATAGCAGCTATGGTATTGACCCTTGCTACAGCTTCAAAGACCCTTGCTAAGAATGGACCAAGCGTGACTCGGCTAATGCTACAGTACATGACCAATGCTAACTAAACTACATTACATCAGCTTTGTTTACCATGTCCCACTTCACCCCTAAAGCAATATGGACCTTTCCTTCCAGAGAGAGCATGTGCAGGACTCTCATGCTAAGCTAATGCTACAAAGCTAATGCTAACAGAGCCACACCAAGACAGCCTTGTTTCTCACTAGTACTACCATTCCTTATGTCTGTACTTTGAATGAGCTTGAACTGTTTGAGTATTTTGAAATAGTAATGTTTTTCAATCGGTGTGTGTGACCAATACTCTTCAACGACGGAAGGAACCATTAGTTGAGAGATGCATTTCTAGCCAGGTGTCAAGACAAATGTAGTGTCATTGGGTCATTTTTGGGGGGAACTACATTTCTGTAGGGTCTAGGTGTTGAACCTGTTTGATATACTTGGCAACAAATGTTCTGTTTTTTACTTTGGAAGAGGGGTTCTTTTTGAGTATTTATTTAATTTTGTACTTTTCTTTACATTTCTATAGATGATTATTTCACTGAGGCATCTTACTTGACCTCTCTCTGTTGGTGTTTAAACACAGAACCAAATCTACACACACTTTCTGTTCTACATTTCTGACAGGATTCTGATCAGTTGACTCATGGAAGTCACACCTGATCTTCTTGTCAGTTTTTTGTTACTTTCTACTTATCCTCATACTCATTGGTCAGTTTATGAGAAGTGGCCTAAACTTGCACCAATCATGGATTATAGACCATGTTAACAGCCTGATCATGGGTGCGTCTCCATAGTTTCAAGTGGCTTCCTCTACTGGTCTCATTCCTTCCATCTGCACTGATGGGATAGCCCTTTTAGCCTATTGAGATACAGCCCACCTCTCTCTAATTTTCAGCCAAACTTGAACGTCTTAGCACTGCCAACGCCTTCACAACCTGCCATCACTCAGTACAGACTTCAGTACAACCATGTACGGCTCTCCTAATGTTCTCACAGCGTTATTCCAGTGTTGTACCAGTGTGGATGCCTAGTGTGAGCTGCGTCCAGTGCTTTGAATGGGGCAGGCAGTATATTTTGGGTATACTGTATTCTGGGTGCAGGTTGGTGATATGAAAGGCTCCAGTCCACATAAGAGCGGACCTTAACCTAACCTTTCCTTGAAGTTCTGTCATTCATGACTTGATTGGATTGGATTGGTGCAAGCCATTTTATGGAACCCTTGCTTACACCCATCCTGTCATTTCAGAGGGAAGAATGCACTGGAAAATGTTTAGAATTGAGCCTCTGTCTAGTTGTCGCTGTAACTGTGTTGTGATTGTTTAGTTTTGGGGTGTCCAGCACACTCCGAGAGAGAGAAACCGTACCCTTTTGAACTTTTATGGTATTGATTAGTACATTGTGTGGAGTGATTCCTCATGTGTCCCTCCCTACTGTATCTCTGATGTAAGGAGATGTTTGAGCACTTTGTATGCATGAGCTCCTCCCTGTAGAGAAGGTCATGCCAAGGTATGGAACCCCTGTTATCACGAGCAGACAGTAACTCTTCTGTATGCACGCATGTTCTATACACACACATACGATGAAGGTATTCAGCATGAAATCAAGCTTACAATACCTACTGTCAACTGTTAAAATGTACAATAAAGACAACTCCCAATACCACTGCCAGTGCAGGTTTTCATTTGTGTGGTGTGGTAGAAAAAAAAGAAGCATTCATGTTTCTCTTTATATGATACATTTTCTATTTATTTACATATTAAGCCATTTGGAATTATATATTAGAAAATAAGATGATACAAACAAAAAGAACACACATTCCCAGATGTGTACATACAGTGCAGGGTTACATTTAGTGCATACAGGACAATAACGTCTCTAAAGTGGATCAGAGGAGGTGGTGGGATGGGGTTTCATCTGGCTCGATGTGGATCACTTGTGTGGAACAGTGGTGGCCTATGGAGTGTCCTATGAAGATATCGCTTAGAAGGGATTTCACAGTTGTGTGTTATAGTATGTGACAAGCTGGACTTGAGCCTGGGAGAGAGCTTGACTACTTCTACCTTTGCTCTATATGCTTGGTCACCATTGTACATTCTAAAAGCATTTGAATTGATAGACCATTTTCTCTAATCGAAAGCACTGTTATGGATAAGGGGCCAGGTAGCCATTTTGGGTGGGGACAAACATCCCTGATGATGATATTGCAGTTGCAAGTGTGTGTTCATTTAGCAATCATCAAGAACCAGGAGTTCCACACTATAACCACGACAATGGTGAAGACATCTCTCTAGATACCAGTACAGGTTTTATGTACAGTAAAGTAACACAGCAATTCATGTCAAATAATCTTGTAAGGACTTGCATCAAGTCAGTGGCTGCAGTAACCCTTCTGCTGCTCAGGGGGGCAGTGTCTCTCTCTTTTATATCCACAAACTGGGGCACAATCAGTATGCACAAGGTTACAGAACGCTGACTCTTGATGATATAGAAAGAGAATGCCTAGAATGGACATATATTCCCAATCTACATGATAGAGAATGGTGTCTGTGTGTCTATGGAGTCTGTCTCTATCTGGACGGTTCTGTAACATTGTGCTCACTGAACATCACCAAGTCACACCACAGACGATGGCTGTAAATTGACAGAAAATCTTAAATATTAACTTAATTCCAACTATTGTTTATCCTAGTCTTACACATTCTCATCACCTTTTCTCTAAAATATGATTTTTACAGTAATATGATATTTCAGAAAAACAAATGATAAACTAGAGAGTAGGAGGATATAAAATGATGAGGTGATATTATCAACAGGCTGTTTTGGACAGTCGCTGTCAGGCCTGAGCAATCGAAAGCAGATTAGTCTTCATCTTCTCTACACTTTTGTCTGTTCGGTTACCCAGGCAACAGGGACTGTGATGGCTTCTTCGTGCTGTTCTTACCTGCAGCACATGACTACACTTCCCATGACCACCCTCTTTCTTGCATATCTACAACTTCCTGGAAGATACAGTTTCAGCATCCAGTCATTGCTGCCGGTGTGTAGAAGGGGATGTAACGGTGTGTGTTTGTGTGTGTTTGTGTTTGTGTGTATGCATGCGTGTGTGTATGTGAGCACCTGTCAGATAGTGAGGCTAAGAGAGACGTTGTGTGTGTGTGTGTGTGTGTGTGTGTGTGTGTGTGTGTGTGTGGTTGTTTGTTCCACATCCATGGCCCTACTTCTCGTCCTCGTCCCCTTCACTCATGCTACTGAAGGAGGCGGATGCTCCTTTGGGGGAGGTGGGGGGTGAGGGTCGGGGGTGATGCCAGCGAGTGGGGGGAGAGGGGGAGCGTGATGGCGAGAGTTCCCGGGGAGGGCTGTTGCTAGGCGACCCACGGGGGGACAGGGCGTAGGATATCATCCGTCCACTGCGCTCCTGAAACACCTGTTTCTGTGGTGAGGGAGGGGCAGGGGGTGAGAGAGAGGGAGGGAGGGAGAGCAGGAGAGAGAGAGTGAAAGAGAGAGAGAAAAAAAACTGTCAAAAAAGGACATGAGGTTGAAAGTCAACCCTTTGCACTCAAGCACCCCAACCTCAGTCACAGGGAGATAAAACGGACCGTAATATTTTCTAAGCGATACAATCATGAAGCTAGCTCAGGCAGGGCACTTTAAGTCAATGGCACAGCTGGTGATGGAACAGCTGGTTTACACAGATGCACAAACACAGTCACATGTTCAAAGGACAGAGACTTTAAAGCAGCCAAGTTAACACTCCTCCATAGCATCCAGCCGTTGCTACGTGGTTGTACTGACTGTGAGAACTAGTTTTAAACGGTCGTCTCACCCACCACTCCAAGCCTCCACCTGATAGGTCGCTCTTTATGTGGCCGACCTACGGGGGGTCTGTTAATTTAGGGGCTCTCCTGCAAGTTGTGGTCGTTTAACTCCAGGCAGGGAGCTCTAAAGTGCGGAGCCATCCAAATACATCCAGTAGAATGTAAGTAAAGTATTACCAGTTTCACGCAATATGAAATATAGTGTGTCCTGACTGAACTACGCTGATACACTCAAACAAGTCAAGTCAGGCTCTTGCTGAACCATTAGAGTATAAAACGTGATTCAAAAGTGTACTGCACATTTACATGATTGACACATGGGCAGAACGACTTGACTTACCCATGTTCCATCAGGGCCGAACAGTTCCAGGAAATTGCCGATGAACTCTCGTGATTTCTCCTCCCACTTCTGGATGAGGTCATGGCTCCTCTCCTCCACGCGGTAAACAAAGTGTTTACTTTTCTCCTCCACCGTACGCACCTTCTCTTTCATTCGATCCACCTGGTTTTGCAGACGGTACTTCTTCTCCTGGGGGAGAAACGTTGAAGAAACGTTGTAGAAATGCTACAGTAACGTTGCTGAAACGTTGGCCCTAGAGGAGACACAGTTACAGGTTGAAAACATTGGGCCATTCAGTTTGGCCTTCAGATTCATTATGTTTTCATTGGACAGTGTTGAAGTGGAATCGTGGAGTGTTGGTAAAAGAACGTTGGCCTTACGTTGATGTAGCTCACGTTGAGCTCTTTGGCGGTGTAGCCACGTTGGAGGTTGCGTCGAGCGTAGACGTCGTAGTCCCGGACGATACGAGTGATTAGGTCAGAGGTTGAGATTCCCTCTGTCCGCTGGGTGGGCACGAACATGCCTATGGCACACACACGATACACGTTATAACGCACACAAATGTACAAGCAAATGCAAACACACATACATGCACACACACATACAAGGATATATATATTACAAATACTGTGGCTATCATTGCCTATATCAGGTTACATTATAGAGGATACCTGAGACACACACACACACACACACACACACACACACACTCACCTGCCTCCTTGATGTGTTTGTATACGTCCTCACTTCCTGCTGAGGAGTATGGGATATCGTCATGAGCCACAAAATCGATCTGAGAAATAATCAAGAACATCCTGTATATGACAATACACACTCCACTGAATGAAACAAAAACACAATGACATGTTTACATGAAGAGACACTGTCAAGAGGCATGTGCGCGCACACAGACACACACACACACACACACACACACACCTTGTGTTTCTCCAGGAAGTCGGGCGTGAGCGTCCAGGGGGCGTCTCGGACCACCTCGTCAACATAACGACAATGTCTCAGCGCCTCGTAGCGCTCGTCCTCCGTCATCACAGTAAAACCCTTATACTTATGAGTCAGCTCATCACTGCACACTGTCACACACACACACACACACGCACGCACGCACGCACGCACGCACGCACACACACACACATACGCACACAGGGCACACATTTACACTTAAGTTAATTTACACCATTTACACTTAAGTTAACCATGTTTATGGTGGTCATACTATCTAGGCAGTGTGTGGTGTTCCCTAATAGAGGTTTGTGTGTGTGTGTGTGTGTGTGTGTGTGTGTGTGTGTGTGTGTGTGTGTATGTCCATACCTCCCACTATCAGGTAGGCGTTGGGGAAGAGGTTCTTGGCCTGCATCAGAGCTCGGGCGTGGCCAGAATGGAACAGGTCAAAGATGCCATCAGCATAGACCCTAACTGGCCGATCCACTGAGAAAAATGAAAGATAATACCATATGGATAGATAATGGATGGAAAATAGAAAAGAGGGAGGGTGGGAGGGAGGGTGGGAGGGTGGGAGGGAGGAGTGCAGATGCGGAGGAGGAGAACAGTGAATGAAGAGTGATGAGGGGGAGATGGAGTGAATGCGAGGAAGAGGAAGAACGAACAGATGAAGAACGGGCATGGTGGAGGGGTGATGAAGAGGAGGAGAGGAGAGGAGGAGGAGCAGGCGTACCTGGGGTCCCTCTGCGGGCCTGGGTGATGGTGAGTCTCTCATGAGGGGCGCGACACTCACAGCTAGTCTCCTTAGCGAAGATAGCAGGCTCAGTCAAAGTCTGAGAGAGAGAGAGAGGGGGGGGGATGCAGGGAGGGAGAGAGAGTGAGAGAGTGAGAGAGAGGAAAGAGAGAGAAAGAGTGGAAGAGAGAGGGGGAGGGAACAAGAGAGAAAGAGGGGAAGAGAGAGAGAGGGAGGGAGCGAGAGAGAGCAAGAGAGAGAGAGAGAGCGAGGGAGGGAACGAGAGAGAGAGGGAGAGAGAGAGAAAGAGAGAGAGAGGGGAAGACTTTTAACTTTCAAACCAACTTTCAAACCACTTCACTTCAGTATGATGAGCACTTACGTCAGCACATTTTACCTTCAAATGACACACGCCCATCTACACACACTCTTCACCTCAACAAACCCACCTACCAAACAAGAAAGAGGGAGGGATGAGGTGGGACGCAGAGAGACATGGAGATGTTGAAAGAGAGAAGAGATTTAGGAACAAGAGAATAAAACGGTGAAAAAACAAAAGAGAAAGCAAGGGAGAGAGGGATGAGGGGAGAAATAGGGGGTAGAGAAAAGAGAAGGAGAGGGATGATGGCAGAGGGATGGAGGGAGGAGAAAAGTTGGATACTGTAGCATTAATGTCTCCAGCAAGGTTACAGTAATGTCCTTTAGAATATTGATCAGATCTGACACCATCTCCTTATCACAACTATTGATTGTGTGACAGGCAGAGCTGCACTCAGCGCGATTGATCTGTGTGTGTGTGTGTGTGTGTGTAAGAGAGAGAGTGTGTGTGTGTGCGTGCACGTGTGTATGTATGTGTGTGTGTTTGTGTGTGTATATGTACGTGTTTGCGTGTGTGTGTATGTGCGTGTTTGCATGTGTGTATGTACATGGTTGTGTGTTTGTGTGTTTGTGTGTTTGTGTGTGCGTATGTGCGTTCATGCGTGCGTGCATGTGTGTGAGACAGGCAAAGCTGTTATTGAACTGCTGTCTAAAACCTTTCAGGAGCCAGAGGTCAGAATGCAGACAAGAGTCAGACTTCATTTCTCTCTTTGTTCCTCTCCCGGGAATCCCACCTGAGTCCTGGATGAGGGTTTACTGTAAGGGTTTATTATTATTATTATTATTATTATTATTATGACTTTATTCCAACTCTTAAAAGCGTGGAGTTAGCTGTGTCATGCCCTTAGTTCTGTCTTCCACCCTCTTGTTTAGAGAGTTCTGTAGTCTAGAGTAGACTTTCCAGCTCTGATGCCCACCCCACAATTCACAGCAGTCTCCCTCTGAAACACATGTCACACACACACACACACACACAGACACACACACAGACACAGACACGCGCACACACATTTACTCTCATTAACTGGGGAGACAGATTGAAAAAAATGGGGGAACACTGACAGGGATAATGAACACACACTCTCTCACACACACACACACACACACACACACACACACACACACACACAAACACACACACATACTGGCACAGACATCTTCTGAGTTAGAGACCAGAGAGATATGAGAAACACACCGAGGGACCATCTATGTACCCATGGAGACACACTGAGACTCATTCATTCATTCATTCATTCATTCATTCAGAACATGTGGTCATCAACACAAGCACAGTTTCCCATATATAGAATAAATGTTATGCAGGCAGGGATCCTGGTGTGAGTGTTTCATCTCCAGAGTTGAGGTGACGATATGAAAACAAAACACAATAACAACCATCAGACGGTTGACGATAGCAACTGACGTGTGAGCTCTTATCCCCATGGCAACGGATGGGGCAGGAACAGAACAGTGGGGGGACATTTTACTGAGGTAACATTTCCCATGATTCCCTGTGCAAGGTGAGAAGGAGGAGGGGCCGATAGCGGACAAAGGGCAGACGTTGGCTCGGACGAACCAGGACGTCGAGTAGCCAATCAGGATGACCGCAGTGAGCGTGCTCTGTAAATCCCTAACGTTGGCAAAGGCAGTGAACATCTGGCATCAGAAGGATTAACCACACACACACACACAAAAAAGGAAAACTCTAAAATCATCAGCTGCAAAAACAACAACAACAAAGCTATGATGGTAGCATACGGGAGGGGAGAGAGATGGAGAAGGACAAAGGGAGACACCAAAAATAAATGAGAGGGGGAGAAAGATGGAGAGAGAAGGGAGAGAGAGAGAGAGAGAGAGAGAGAGGCTGATCGGGGCTGGCATCACCCGTCTGTAGCCTTGTGCTATTATTCTCTCGTCTTCAGGATATCTGTGTCAGGATGCCCACCCAATAAGACAGAGCTGTCTGACCCCTCTCACTCACACACACACACACACACAGACAGACCCACACACACACACACACATACACACAGAACTCCAAATTCTTCTGAACACACCCCAACTGCCCACCCCTCACCCCCTATCACCCCCCCCGCCCCCCCGCCCCCCAAACACACACACAGTCCACTCAGCATTCTAAGCATCTCACAAAGACTGAAAGAGGATCCGTCCATTTCATAATAGCCAGGCTAGCAAGCCTCTCCCTCTTTCTGTCCGTCTCTGTCTCTCACACACACACACACACACACACACACACACACACACACCGGCACATAAATACACACCCAAACACACCCTACCGTGCGCGGCTGAGGGCAAGTGTGCTCGAGCTCCTCCATGTTTCCCAGAGGCTCATGGGATACGGCGTTTGTCCCCCAGTCTGTGACTCAGCATCTGTGAGACGATGGCCTCTCTCTCTCTCTCTCTCTCTGTCTCTCTCTCTCTCTCTCTGTCTCTGTCTCTCTCTCTCTCTCTCTTGTTCGCTCTCTCTCTGTCTCTTTCTCCTCCCTCTGTACCCCCGCCCACTCTCCCCTCTGTCTCTCCGTCTCCTCCTCCCTCCTCTCCTCCCCCCTCCTCCCTTTGGCAGAGTGATCCCTCGATCACAGACCAGCAGCCAAGCGCCTCACAACTCTTGCCATGGCGACGACAAAGAGGAGAGAGCTCCAACAAGGGGGAAGAGGCAGGCTCCAATCAGAGCGCGGCTCCTCCAGCCTCATTTGCATGGGGGATTACGATTGGCTGAGCAGCCTATAGCACCATCAGTGAAAGATGGCAATGAGCATCATGGTACAGTATATTCTCTGATAAGGGTAAGTCCCAAATCTCTGAACTCGCCTCCTTTCCTTGTCTCATTTCCTCCTTGATCACATCAATCAGAACAGGATAGGGGAAAGCAGTATCGTTTAGCCCTATCCAGGGCTTTAACTGATCAGTAGCCATGGGGGAAAGGAGAGGAGTCAGAAGTCAGCTGATAGTACAGTGTGCTCTGCTCCCAAGTTCACAAAGAGATCACTGTATCCTTGACTACAGTGAATATAGCAGGGCATAGACATTATGTTCACGTACATCACACACCTGCTGCAGAGCACCATACCTGGTCAGTCTGGCTACCCCTCCTGTTCTACTGTCACAGAATTCAAAGGAACACATAGTCTAGCAGTGTGGATGAACAGAGCCAGTAAACTATATAAGGATATATTCAGATGTCATTTTTGTGATGAGTGGCTGTTCATCTTCAATAGTGTTGGTCCCTTCAACAAGCACTGTCGAGCAGGAGGATACTGGTGCGAAACAGAATAAGTTGTCTTGTCAAGAGTAAGTTGGGTAGTTTACCTTGCGCGGTCCCCTCCTGCGTTCGGGCGCACCTGGGTAATTGGGGTGCGTTAAGTTGCGTCGGTGTCCCACCATTGTGTGCAATAGCCAATCTTGATTTCATAAGTGTTGCTTGTCCGCTTGGTCCATATAACGCCTCTTTCCCCTCGTTCCGCCCGACGGCAGGCACGATCGGTCAGCCCTTCAGTGCACGAGTGCAGTGGAGCGAGGCGCGCGCGTCTGCTTTTAAATAAGCCGGCCGAGGACGATAAACGGCGAGTAGAGTTCACGCCATGCTGTCTGCTTCCAAGTGGGCTAAGTAGATGCTCGTGTGACCAATAGGTTACTAGAGTTTGTGGGAGGATGATAAAGTTGCAAATGGGGTAGTCTGTTGAACTTCACCCTCAAACACTCAATATTTTGGCCAGGACATGGCCAAGAAGTGTGTGCTTATGCGTACAGTATAGAGCAATTAGTCCTTTTCATATAATCGAAGTGTGACTTTTGAGGATTTGTGTGTTTTTGTTTGTCGCCATTAAGAAACTACGAAAAGTATGCTTACATTTCGACATGGGGAGCGAGGATAAAAAAGCTTTTGTCTTTTGCTATGTTGGACGCACTGGTGCCAATGCCATTCTATATCGCCCCCTGGTCCTGCGAGACGGCACGCACGAGCGCGCTTTTAATCCTCCAATCTGGGACAGGAATCTTTTGTGAGCACCGAAGAGTCCCGCCAGCAGGTCGCTATGGAAACAAGCTTCATTTGGATAAACAGGCAACACTTTTCTGCACAGGCAAAAACATATCTGGGCGCAGACACACACTCTATAGATTAGGCCTACGTGTCCTACTTTTTAGTAGGTGGGTGATCTGCTTGGGGGGTTAGGGTCATGAACGCAGATTAAACAAAGCTGCCCAGTGTGTGTGTGATTAACCTACAAATGAATTACTGAATGGCTCAAGTGGAAATTATAGGCCTACACAATCTAGGCCCAAGGCAGGAAATGTTGGAATATTCTCTGTATGTGTTGCTGCCTGGAACCAGACAGAATGTTGCTCCATTTCACTGCACTGTAATGACGTGAAATTGAAAGAAAAGAATCTTTCTCGTTCCAGGCTCCGTTAGACTATTGCATGGAAAGTTGTCTGTTTGTGCATACTTTAGTCTACTCCAGTGTTATCAAATGTTATTACGCCCTCACGCGGACGCTTGACGCACTACTATGTAGAATCGCTACAATCTTCAGCAATATTCTCATTGGTTGCATATTCCGTACGTCACTTCCTACATCTGACTTTTCCCCGGGAAGGCGATTTGGCGCGGAATCTTCTGTTGCATCTCCAAGACAGAGCTAAAGGTTGTCAATAAATTAGTAATAAACTCATGTCTCCGGTTTCAAACCCAGACAAAGACATGGACAGCCAGGACGGCGGTGAGTGTTGTGGGCAAATGTGATCTTAAGGAATATCATGAAAGTAGCTAGCTATCGCTCCTACGAGAGTGAGAAGTAAACATAGCTTGGCGAGTCAACCACCTAGCTGTCTGACGAAGTAGCCAGCTAGCTAGCTAAGCTGTCAGTGAACTCTCATTATTCGCTTGCTTGCAAATTCACGGATTCCCATTCCATTAGAAATTGTCTTATTGGTATTGTTGCCACTCTATGACAATAAAACTAGACAGACGTGGCAGGCAAGATTGAGAAGCCAGTAGTTTTGTTTTGTTTACATTTTTGAGGACTCTCACTTTCAGTCGCCTGTGATGTCGATGGAAACTTGGTTAGACTCTCCTACTTCTGACTCATTCTCTCTCTCTCTCTCTCTTTCTCCAGGAGATGCCTGTGGACTGGCTCCCACCCGCTCCAGAAGGGAGAAGAAGGAGAAAGTGGGGAGGAAGGCTGCTCTGGAACAGCTGAAGAGAGCCAAGCAGGGGGAGAAGGTCAAATATGAGGTAAGAGTAAACACCACGTCACGTTTGTTTCAGCTCTGACCTGGGGGGTCGTGGGGTCCGGAGTAGCATAGCTCTGTTCTCGGTATTACCAGTGTGTATAATAGCGTGTCTGTCTGTCTGTCTCACAGGTGGAGGAGTTTACCAGTGTGTATGAGGAGGTGGACGAGGAGCAGTACTCTCGGATGGTGCGAGAGAGACAGGACGATGACTGGATCATTGATGACGGTGAATCTTACTGACAACACCTGACTTCAGTTCAACTCTGGTCCCCAGAGTGTGGCTGACACTGTTACCCATCACTCCATCTCCCTGTTCATTAACTCCCCCTCTCTCTGTGTCTCCATTCCTCTCTTCCCTTTCTCAGATGGAACAGGGTATGTTGAAGACGGGAGAGAGATCTTTGACGAGGATTTGGAGGATGATGTTGTGGAGAAAGGCAATAAAGGTAGGAACCAGAAAATAGATGGGGCAGGAGGGGATGGTGTGACTTATCTTGTCGGTCTTCTGTTTCTCTGAAGAACAGCACTGTTTACGTATACACCTGTACTGTGTGTGTCTATATAGATATAGATAGATAGAGAGATAGATACGTATCTCCAGCCTGTCTTATCTGTGTGTTTGTGTGTGTGCGTGCGCATAGGTAAAGCGGATGCTAAAAGAGCAGACTCTAAGAAGAACATCAAGAAGGCAGTGGTGACCAAACCCAACAGCATCAAGAACCTCTTTATGAACAGCAACGTCAAAAAACCAGCTGAGGTGTGTGTTCATGTGCCACTATCTCAAGATTCTCTTCCCTGTGTGTTTTCTTCTGTTATTCATCATCATGTGTGATGCCATATGCTCAGTTATCACTGTGACGTGTGGGAAATGCATTTCATATTAGATTTTCTGCTGATTTTCTACTTCGTTCCTCCTAACCTTGTGGTTTGCTCTCTTGCAGAAAGATGTAGACCTGTCCAAAGACGACCTACTGGGGGACATTCTGCTGGATCTACATTCTGAGGTCAGCACCTTCAATTCCTGAGATCTTTATTTAGCTCGTGGGACAACCACGTTGACCAAAACGGTCTTGGGTCAGGTTGCTGATTTATGTTTCAGTCCAGCTCCTGTATGTAAATCCTCTCATTCCCCCTCCCGCCAGAAACCATCACTTTTAGCCCCCCCGCCAGTCGTCACTCTGAAGAAAAAGAAGTCCCTCGGAGCTCCCATGAACCCTTTCTCCATCAAATCTCAGAGCCCAAAGGTAACCAATAGGATGGATACACACCCATTCAATGAGGAATGAATCATTGTGTCGGTGTCGTTCCTCTCTGCAAAGCCATACATATTTGACCCCATTGAATTGTGTCTGGTTCCTGTTGTAACAATGTCACTTCCCTGATGGCAGGATTCGCCCTCAGCCCTGAGGTCAAAGGTGAAAGTGGCTCCCCCGCCCGCTGGAGACCTGACCCCCAGGCTGCTGTCTCGCCCCCCTCCCTCAAGACCCACCCCCCCAGTGCAGAAGAAGAGAGTGAAGGTGGAGGAGCCAGAGGAGGAGGGTAAGACACCTGTCAATTCCTCTTCCTACTGACTGCCTCTCACTCTTTCTTTCCTCCTGGTTTTGTTGTTTACTGTTGAGGTGGGTTAGCAAGTTTGGATGAATGTGTGTCTTTCCCAGTGAATGGCTTGACTCTCTCTCTTTCTCTCACTCCCTCCCAGTGGACAACTCTCTGCAGTTTGACGAGGTGGACTTTGACGAGCCAATGGAAGTGGGGCACGAGCAGGAAGACGAGGTGCCGGTCAAAGAGGAAGTGGAGCGGGAGGCCAAAGCAGCTGTTAAAGTGGAGCCCAAAGAAGAACCACAGGATCCTGCGCTACTGTGAGTGATGTGTGTTAGTGTGTACCATGCCTATACCTGTCTGTGTGTGTGTGTGTGTGTGTGTGTGTGTGTGTGTGTGTGTGTGTGTGTGTGTGTGTGTGTTTGTGTCTGTGAGCAAGAGTGTCGACATACCCATGTGTGCCTGTCCTAAAGAGCCTCACGATGGAGACGGAGAGAGAGGGAAGGAGACAGTGAAAGAGAGAGAAAGAGCATGTGTGTGTTTGTGGTAACCCTGCCTCTCTCCTGCCTCCCCCAGATCTGGTGGGATGGGGAGGTCGTGGGGTCAGGAAGAAGAGGGCGAGGGGAGCAAGGCTCCAGCGGAGGTGCAGGTCGACTCCAGCCGCCTCCCATTGGTCGAGGGAGCGGAGGGAGAGCTCATGTTCCGCTTCTATTGGCTGGATGCCTTTGAGGACCAGTACAGCCAACCAGGTGAGTCCAGCTATGTACTAGTAACCAATGCCTGAACCCTTGAGTTAGACTGGAATGATCTCATTCACGAGAATGGTATACCTATTCTGTATGCTATGGTTAGGTTATGAGTGTGTGTGTGTGTGTGTGTGTTCCAGGGGTGGTCTACCTGTTTGGTAAGGTGTGGATCGAGACGGCCCAGGCTTATGTCAGCTGCTGTGTGGCTGTGAGGAACATTGAGAGGACCATGTACTTCCTGCCCCGCGAACTTGTGAGTTTCCTGTTTCTGGTCACATGACCATGTACCTCCATGCCTGAGTGTGTGCTTACTGGGTGCTGTCTCTTAATCGTCAACTAGTTTCCTTTCCTTGTTTCCTTACCTCTGTTAACACTGATCTTACAAGACATGACAGGTGGAAGCAGTATATCGTGTAAACCAATCCTGTCCTCATCGATCAGTGGTGACACAGAATGCATTCTGATTGGCCGGTTGTGTTTTGATTGACAGAAGGTGAACCTGAAGACGGGTCAGGCGACAGACACGCCTGTAGGGATGATGGACGTGTACCAGGAGTTCAACGACCTGTCTGAGAAATTCAGGATCATGAAATTCAAGTCCAAGGTCTGTACTGTGGTGTAGCTGCCGGTCTCTAAACAAGTACATCTATGTATGTTTGTACCCACGTCTTTCCATATCAATGAGCCGTCTGGGCCTCTTCTCAACCTGTTGTTTCACACTTAACGGTTGCTCTTAGAAATGTTTCAAATAGCAAACTTCGCTGTGTGTGTGTGTGTGTGTCTGTGTGTGTGTGTGTGTGTCTGTGTGTGTCTGTGTGTGTCTGTGTGTGTCTGTGTGTGTCTGTGTCTGTGTCTGTGTCTGTGTGTGTGTGTGTGTGTGTGTGTGTGTGTGTGTGTGTGACTGTTCTGTGCTCTCTCTCCATCCATAGAAAGTGGAGAAGCACTACGCCTTTGAGATTCCTGATGTGCCCACGCAGTCCGAGTACCTGGAAGTCAGATATTCTGTGAGTAGACACACAGACAGACAGACAGACGCACACGCACGCACACAGGAGTCAAAATGGAACCAAACATTTGTCTTAACAAGCTGTATTGTTCCTGCAGGCTGAGTTTCCTGCTCTGCCCACCGACCTCAAGGGGGCGACGTTCTCCCACGTGTTTGGGACCAACACCTCCAGCCTGGAGCACTTCCTCCTAAGCAGGAAGATCAGAGGACCCTGCTGGCTGGAGATCAAGACTCCCCGTAAGACGCACGCACACACACACACACACACACACACACACACACCTCACAGTCTCTCAGCAGTTTCCGAAGGTCGTTCATCAATACAAACTGCACAACCCACTCACTCTTGCATTCATCCACTCTCATGCACACCCTCACACACCATGGGTTCACACACACACACACACACACACACACACACACTCCTGTCTCACCCAGTGACTTCTCCATTGTCACCGTTGTCCAATCGTCTCTCTCTCTCTCTCTCTCTCTCTCTTGCCTCCCCTGTAGAGCTGAGCAGCCAGCCAATCAGCTGGTGTAAGGTGGAGGCGGTGGCCCTGAGGAGTGACCTGGTCAACGTGGTCAAAGACCTGCCCCCTCCGCCGCTCACGGTCATGTCCATCAGCATGAAGACCGTACAGAATGCCAAGACCCACCACAACGAGGTCAGCACAGCACAGACATCACCACTGGTTTACATCTGGTTCTCCTTATGTGCTGGAGATATGTACTCAGAAGGTCTCCTGTGGAGGTCCCATGTTTTTATCCAATTTGGATCGGAACCAGTGATTCTTATTTTTCTTTTCTGTCCGTGCACAGATTGTGTCCCTGGCTGCCCTGGTCCACCACAACTTCCATCTGGATAAGGCCCCTCCTCGTCCCCCCTACCAGACCCACTTCTGTGGTGAGTCACTGAGCTTCATACTCAGTAGGAAAGAAGGGGGGGGGATTGGGTATAGGTGATGTTGAGAAAGAGAGAGGAATGTATAGAAACATTAAAGAAGGGAGAGATGGGTAGGAAGGAAATGTAACAGGGGGGAAAAAAAAGAGTCTGTACGTACTGGAACGTTTCGGGAGTTTCTTCTCCCGATCTTTGCTGATGCCATTTTGTCTACCTTTTGCAGTGGTCAGTAAACCCAACGACTGCATCTTCCCCTACGACTTCATGGATGCCGTGAAGAAGAAGGTGAGTTAACTGGATAACGTTTCGCTACTGTTTGACCTGACCGTAGGAGGAATCCAGTGGAGGTAGAAATTGTGGAGGTAGAGGACGGGGGACGGGGGCATTTGTAATACATGGAACGGAATGAGGAAACACGCGTGTTTGATACCGTTCCGTGCGTTACAATGAGCCCGTCCTCCGATTTCTACCTCCACCACCAGCCTCCACTGGAGGAATCGTTGGCCCTTCTGAGATTGGAAATTCTGAGATTCTCATCAATGTGTACTCCTCCCTGTCTGCCTCCGTGGGTCAGAATGGTAAGGTGGAGATCGCTGCCACAGAGAGGACTCTGCTGGCCTTCTTCCTGGCTAAGATGCACAAGATCGACCCTGACGTGCTGGTGGTGAGTGAAGGGCCCCTAAAAGCCACCTTCTTACAAGCTGCATAGGAGCTTACATATGAGCTACATAAGAGTGACATTGAAAACATATTCCTACTTCATAGTGACGATGCTCCTCCTCAAGTGACCCGCTGTGAACGTTTGGGTGTGTGCATTGATCATATTTAAAACACACGCTGTCAACATTGTTGCTGTTGGTTCCTGATGATGAAAATGTTCCTCCCGAAGTGTACACATCCCCGGTTAACCTTTTGACCTCTCGTCTCGTCTTTCCTGTAGGGTCACGACATCTTCGGCTTTGACCTGGAAGTGCTCCTACAGAGGATCACTGTGTGTAAGGTGCCCCACTGGTCCAAGGTGGGCCGTCTCCGGAGGGTCACCATGCCCAAACTAGGGGTGAGGAGCACTCGTGGATGACGGAGGAGATTCTCTCCTTGATTCTCTCCTTGACTCCACAGATTTTTAGGCCTCAGGGTTCTCCCCGAAGAATGTAGGAGGGGCACTGGGCCTCATTGTTGACCTGGCTCAATAGAGAGAAACTATCTTTGTTCGCCTTTGATCGAACCCGTTGTTAAAAGTGAAAGCGTTATGTTTCAGGATTTTTAGCTGTATTTTTTTTGCATTTTGACACAAATAAATGTGAGTCGGGTTGGTTTTGATAATGCAATCCAGCGCCACCTTGTTGAAAAATCCTGGGGAGAACCCTAGCACTAAGTGGTGGTGGTGGTTCACAAATGATCCAGTCCCCATCTAGCTGATCAGGGGGCTAGATGTAGGTAAACCATAACATTGATACATAAATGTCCTGTATGTTTTAGGTGTAGGGGCTAGGGGTGGGTGTGTGTTAATGTTGTCAGTGTGATGGCCAGTGAACTCAGTCTTCCTCTCTGATACCTGTGCCGCAGGGTCGTAGTGGCTTTGCTGAGAAGAGCGCCACCTGTGGCCGTCTGGTCTGTGACGTGGAGATCTCAGCCAAGGAGCTGATTCGCTGTAAGAGCTACCATCTGACTGAGCTGGCAGCACAGGTGCTGAAGACCGAGAGAGCCACCATACCCCCGGAGAACGTCAAGAACCTCTACAGGTGTGTGTCGTGTGAGTGTGTGTAGTGTGTGTGTGTGTGAGCGCGTGTGCATTTATGTGATGTGTGTGTGTTCTGTATCTCAGTGACTCCCCTCACCTGCTGTACCTGTTGGAGCTGACGTGGACAGACGCTAAGCTGATCCTGCAGATCATGTGTGAGCTCAACGTGCTGCCTCTGGCCCTGCAGATCACCAACATTGCTGGCAACGTCATGGTGAGACACACACACACACACACACACACACACACACACACATCTGAACCACAGAGGAGGCTGGTCTATTGAGGAAGAGGAGGATGGTTCTCCCTTGAATTTAGATGAAATAAAATACAAATAAAAATCAAAAACTGTAAATCTGCTCAATTATGCTGCACAAAATGGGCTCAAACAGCTCACACAAACCAAAGAAATAGGCTCAGATAGAAGTAGTCTCAACAGTCCCAAATGGTTGAACATGGTAACTGCATGCTTCATGGGAATCGAGGAAACTGAATTTCGTGACTCCCCTCGCTACTCTGTTCATTTATTTATTTTTTTATAAATGTTATTGGCTTTTTCACTGTAAAATGAGCAACTTC
Source organism: Argentina silus (assembly GCF_951799395.1). Classification (NCBI taxonomy): domain Eukaryota; kingdom Metazoa; phylum Chordata; class Actinopteri; order Argentiniformes; family Argentinidae; genus Argentina; species Argentina silus. Next base: position 27,965,267 of record NC_139655.1, on the reverse strand, counting down.
TGAGGATGGCAATCTCACAATCTCACAATCTCTCACAATCCAATCAAAATCATAGGCTAGCTAGTTTAGGGTTCTTTCTAGTGCAAAATTCTGGAGAGTGAGAGAGAGTTAATTATATGTTTTTTTTTGTAAGTTGAAGTACCTTTCATTTCCTTAACTAATGTGGCTCATTTAACCTACTCAACAACCTGCATGCTTTTGTTAATATTAGCTATCTGGCTAAGGCTATCCCACTGCAACTCTTCTAAGGCTATCCCACTGCAACTCTTCTAAGGCTATCCCACTGCAACTCTTCTAAGGCTATCCCACTGCAACTCTTCTAAGGCTATCCCACTGCAACTCTTCTAAGGCTATCCCACTGCAACTCTTCTAAGGCTATCCCACTGCAACTCTTCTAAGGCTATCCCACTGCAACTCTTCCGATTCAAGCTGAGCTTTTGATTTGATTAATGTATTGCCACTTGGACCCGCCGGTGTAACCACTTGCTGTTTCCGTGACGGTAAGCATTGATTGTAGGTTACATGCATTAGTTCTCAGTTTCTTAACTATCGTTAACATGGTGACATGGGTCTATGTTGTGACATGGGTCTATGTTGTGACATGGGTCTATGTTGTGACATGGGTCTATGTTGTGTAGTGGTTATTGGAGAGGTTTTTGCGCCTGGTTTAACAGACAGCTGTTGTGTGCTGAAGGTCCCAGGTGAAGGGACAAGGTGAAGGGACAAGGTGAAGGGACAAGGTGAAGGTCCCAGGTGAAGGTCCCAGGTGAAGGTCCCAGGTGAAGGGACAAGGTGAAGGTCCCAGGTGAAGGTCCCAGGTGAAGGGACAAGGTGAAGGTCCCAGGTGAAGGGACAAGGTGAAGGTCCCAGGTGAAGGTCCCAGGTGAAGGGACAAGGTGAAGGTCCCAGGTGAAGGGACAAGGTGAAGGTCCCAGGTGAAGGGACAAGGTGAAGGTCCCAGGTGAAGGTCCCAGGTGAAGGTCCCAGGTGAAGGTCCCAGGTGAAGGGACAAGGTGAAGGTCCCAGGTGAAGGTCCCAGGTGAAGGTCCCAGGTGAAGGGACAAGGTGAAGGTCCCAGGTGAAGGTCCCAGGTGAAGGGACAAGGTGAAGGTCCCAGGTGAAGGTCCCAGGTGAAGGTCCCAGGTGAAGGTCCCAGGTGAAGGGACAAGGTGAAGGTCCCAGGTGAAGGGACAAGGTGAGAGGACAAGGTGAAGGTCCCAGGTGAAGGGACAAGGTGAGAGGACAAGGTGAGAGGAGAAGGTGAGAGGAGAAGAGCGTGTGGATGAGTGAAGGAATTATACAACAAGCAGAGTGATGAAAGCTGTGTGTGACACGTACACGTGTGTGTGTGGGTGATCAGATCAGCTGGATGGGGTGGGCAAATTCTAATAGCATGCCCGGGGTGGGTGGGTATGTTAATAGCATTAACCTATCAATTTTACCTTGAGCTGGGTGAATATGAAGGCAGTCATCCAATATGCTGTAATAGAAATAAGGCCATACTCATAAAAAAATTAAAAATCATCACTTGGCACCAGCTGCCACTGCTGAACCATCTCTCTCTTGCTCTCTCCCTCCCTCCTCCCCCACTACTCCACCTAACCTCTCTCTCTCTCCCTCCCTCTGTCTCTCCCCAGTCTCGTACTCTGATGGGCGGGCGCGCAGAGAGGAATGAGTTCCTGCTGCTCCATGCCTTCCATGACAAGAACTACATCGTCCCTGACAAACCCATTTTCAAGAAGGCACAAGAGGTACACACACTTCATAGACGTACACCATCGCACACTTCCACCATCGCACACTTGCCTGATAAACTATATAGAACCAAATAACCCATCTTTCCCCACAACTGGTGCTTCATCCCCCCCCCCCCCCCCGTGTCTGTCAGGCTGAGGATGGGGAGGATGGAAACGTAGGGAAAGGGAAGAGTCGAAGGGCGAAGGCAGCGTACGCAGGAGGGCTAGTGTTGGACCCCAAAGTTGGTGAGTACTCTGTGTGTTTGTTTGCATTAACCTGGCAATTTTACCTTCAGCTGGGTGAATGGAATATGAAGGCAGTCATCCAATATGCTTTAATAGAAATAACACCATGCTCCTAATGTTGAACCCTCTCTCTCTCTCTCTCTCTCTCTCTCTCTCTCTGTCTGTCTGCCTGCAGGTTTCTATGATAAGTTTGTGTTGCTATTGGACTTTAACAGTCTGTACCCCTCCATCATCCAAGAGTTCAACATCTGCTTCACCACTGTACAGAGAGAGGCTTGCAACACACACAAGAAGTCTGAGGTGTGTCTGTCTCTGTCTGTCTGTCTGTGCATACTTTGTGTGGTATGTGTGTTTGCTGTCCATTTGTTCGTGGGTGAAGGTCTCTGTCGTGCAATATTGTATTAACTGTTTCCTGTCTCCATGTCTCCACAGGAGGTTGACCCGGAGGAGATTCCAGAGGTTCCGGATTCGGAGCTAGAGATGGGAATTCTGCCCAAAGAGATCAGGAAGCTGGTTGAGCGCCGCAAACAGGTCAAGGGGCTGATGAAGCAGCAGGACCTCAACCCTGACCTCTACCTACAGGTACACACATGTGGACACACACATGTGGACACACACACACACACACACACACACACACATATGATGTTACCCCTTATGTTAATGAAATGGTGTATAACTTCTCTCTGCAGTATGACATCAGGCAGAAGGCTCTGAAGCTAACCGCTAACAGCATGTACGGCTGCCTGGGTTTCAGCTTTAGCAGATTCTACGCCAAACCGCTTGCCGCGCTGGTCACACACAAGGGCAGAGAGGTACGTAAAGTAACACACACACACACACACACACTCTCTCTCTCTCTCACATGCACAGTCAAATTAACACTGAACTGGTCTCATATGCTACTGAATGAGATGTTGATGGATGACCACTAGAGGACACTCCAAGACCTCGTTCACATACACCACTCCATGTTCCACATCAGAATACACACAGCAAGGTGCTGGAGTGGAGTGTGTGTAGTAGCCTATGACATACAGCTGTAATTGTAGGCGTGGGGTGCGGGGGTATTGTATGTGCAACAGAACACTACACACTCTCTCACCACGCCAGCGTTGGTTTAATGAGCTCTAACCGGCGCAGTGGTGGTACCCCAGAGAGAGAGAGAGAGAGAGAGAGACCCCCCTGACTGGACCTCTATTAGAGAGCACAATGACTACAGTAACATAACTACAGGTCTTTCCCACCCATCACCAGTTTTCATACAATGTCTGGGCACTTAGCATAACCCCCCCCCCCCCCCCGGACAATTGCACTATTACTCCCCTCCCCTGCTCTTACTCAATACCACTGCTCTTCTGTACATACCTGTCCATACTGTTCATACTGTTCATAATGCACATAATGCACATATCCTTATATTTTCTTTAATACTACTGCACATACTGTACATACCTGTTTATACTGTTTATACGGCATTCCATATTTATATTTATTCTGCTATCTACCTCATGCTACTGTTAATACATATATACTGCTAGACTGCATTACCTATACAGCTCATATGCTGCTACACTGTTCATACTGTAACTATTTATTCTGCTATAATGCTACTGTTACTCATATACTGCTATACTGCACTGCTATATTATACTGCACTACTACTGATCATATATTGCACTACCTGTAAATACTGTTCATGCACTTTCTGCTATTTTGCACTTCTGGTTAGACGCTAACTGCATTTCGTTGTCTCTGTACTTGTACTCTGCACAATGACAATAAAGTTGAATCTAATCTAATCATAACTACATTTCAAAACCCTACTGTATTCTTTATGAAAGTGGGGATAGCACCAGCCTTAGCCCAGGGATATTTGCTAACGGCTATCCTTTTCTACTAGGAAGGCAGGCTTGGCCATCCACTACCATTGCTTTACGCGGGAATCCTCCTTTTCCCAGTCCAAGGTCATGACTAATCTGGCGATATGAAACGTAAGGCTAGCTCACTCGCTTTGTGTTAAGGATAGCCCTTCAGACACGTCCAATGAAAGCCAAATAGTTCCAAGTAGTATCCAACCCCCGCAAGCCAAAAAGGGCAGCTGGCATGTTTAGTGTGTTTTGTAGTGTATTTATATACGTATGAAACTCCATAGCTGACTTGTATCACCATACGCCCCCCCCTCACACACACACACACACACACACACACACCCCTCCCCTCATCATTTTAATCCTCACATTTGCGCTCACCATTTATAAGATTTAGTAGCTTTATTTATAAATGCTGCACGGACACTACTGACTCAGAATGCTTTGATCGCCATGGTGATATTATGGACTTGTGATGCCCCCTTTTTGGTCCTTGTGTGTCTGTGTGTGTGCGTGTCTGTGTGTGTGTGAGGTCTCGTCTTTCTCTCACCCTTGTGTAAGCCAGGGCCTAACTCCCTCTGGGGGAGAGGGTCAGTCCTGGGGCCACAGTAATTTCTCTGCCCAGGCAGGGTTAAGATGCCTGGGTTTAGGAGGAGATGACAGCCCCTTGGCTCTAGCTCTTCTGATCTGATTTGGCAAGTTGAAAGGGGAAAGCCCCCAGTTATCTCCAGGCCTCAGCCAAGTCTCACTGTGTGTGTGTGTGTGTGTGTGTGTGTGTGTGTGTGTGTGTGTGTGTGTGTGTGTGTGTGTGTTGTGTGTGTGCTCGCTACTGTGTGTGTCTGTGTGTGTGTTGTGTGTTTGTCTGTGTATGTGCTTGCTACTATGTGTGTGTGTGTGGCAAGAGCAGCTCCTGTCTGAACTCTGCCCTTTGTGGGAAAACATTTGTTGTGCCCCTGCCCCCTGCTCTGCCCTGGTATGTGTGGGTATTACGGGGGGATGGGGGGTATTAAGAGGAAGAGGGACGTCTAGAGTTACATGGCTGACGGTCCGGCACAGATTGATGTCCTCCAAAGTTTTATTTTTGGTTCCTTTGTGTGGATGCCAGAGCACTGTTGGGGGCAGAGAGCAGGTCACACACACACTTACACATGAAGACACACACACACACACACACACACACACACACACACACAAAGATCACACAAACACACACACAGATCACACAGGGATGGGAACAAGTAGTAAGGGTAAGCAGGTGAAGTTGGGAGTGGATAACAGTTGCGGGCCTAAGGTGTGTGTGTGTGTGTGTGTGTGTGTGTGTGTGTGTGTGTGTGTGTGTGTGTGTGTGTGTGTGTGTGTGTGTGTGTGTGTGTGTGTGTGTGTGTGTGTGTGTGTGTGTGTGTGTGTGTGTGTGTGTGTGTCATGCTAATCGAGTCATGTTAACCACAAACGTCAGGGGGAGCTGCTGATTGCTTTGGAATGCTGGTTAGTTTGACCCCTGACCCTGCCTTGCCACCAGCATCTCTGAAACCCTGTGTGTGTGTGTGGGTAAAGGATGATAGGCATATTTTGAGGCAAGGGGGACTCTAAAAAGCCATTAACCTGTAATTGATTCCCTGTCCTTGTGGTTAAAAACAGTCAGACAGCCCTTGTGACTGTCATTAGGGTGGGGCGGGGGGGGGGGGCGCTAGTTTTTGCACAGGGTTAAGCCTGGAGGGGTGTGATGAGGTCTGGGTAAATACTCTCCTCTCTCTCCCTCTCTCAGGTTCTGTACTCACAGTTGTCCTAGAATCACAAGAGTCATTTTTAAACTTCCTGTAATACGACATAGAGGCATACCGCCGCCTTCACACCCCCCCTCCCCCAGATGACCCCTATCTATCTCTCTCTCTCAGGGTGTGTGGGTGTGCATGCCCGTAACCCCAGTCTTCTTAAAGGGGGATTTACTCCTGATATCAGTGGAATTCACAAATAGTCACATGTGAGAGGAGAGGGCTATTTGAGGATGTGTCCTAATTGTACAAGCAGTCTAACTCAAGCTTATTGCTTCAGTTGATTGCTTATGAAAGATACAATATGGAACTTAAACCACACAAAATCTAGTTTTAGGCTTCTACAATATAACCTTATACCCAGGGGCATTGGGTGGAGTGCCCTTTTTTTGTTGCCAATGAGGTAATTTAATGTAATTACTACTGTAGGCACCCCTTTTGGCTCAAGAGCACCCCCAGAGGCAAAATGGTCCATAATGAGACTTTAAGCACGTGAGAAGCCTTTGTACTTGAACGTTTTCGTTGCAAATGAAGTGAATGACTCTTCTGTTTGTGAGTAAATCTAAAGGTTATGTTTTGGACAGGATTGAGGCTAGGGCTGTAGGGTTAGAGGAGGGTTGGAACAGGGTTCCAGTGTTGAGCTGTAAGTTAGTCAGGGGTTGTTATTGTTACATAGGACAGATGTAGCGGGTTGCAGCATGTGCAGTGTTGGGTGATCTCAGGCGGTTGTATTAAATCAGACATGGATTTACAGCAGATTTACCCTCCGTAGATTAGACATGACAACACTGCAATGGCATCTGCTAGGGTGGGTGTCGGGGTGTGTGTGTGTGTGTGTGTGTGTCTCTTTGACAGTAGTGTTCTCTGCTGCTGTTCTGCTGGGGCTATTTCAGGCTGAGGACTGTCATCCCCAAAATGCTTTTCAGCTGGGCGCTTTTCAAAACAATCATCACCGGTGCCTCACTGTCTTTTACTAGGGCACAGGGGCTTAGCATGCCTCCTCTGATGGTGTGTGTGTGTCTCGGGGTGAGGGAGGGTCGGAGGGTGATTAGGGAGAGGTTAGGATGCTTCTTTGGGGTCTGGGGTAAAGAGATGAGATGTTTCTCAGCACATTGTGGACCCAGCCAGTCACTGATTCACACCTGATTCAACCACTCAAGACCTTAGTTCGTTGAAATAAGGTCGGTGACGGTGCTGGGCTGGAACCACAATGCGGGTCCCCAAGACTGCAGTCGAGAAACTCAACTGCTATGGACCTTTCTCACTAGCTGGCCAACAAAAGAAACCTTTTTCCGGGTGGATCAATGTCATTAGGAGTTGCGAGTTTGACCTTTGAACCCCAGCACTGTCCCGGCCTGTTGAATGCAAGGTGTGACCCCCTGACCCGGGGTTTCAGTCTTTTACCCACAAGTCTCCCTGCCTGCCTCTGCACCGCTGCTAATTTACTGACCAGCCTAATTATACAGTACTCACACGAGGGAGGGAAGGAAGGAAAGAGGGATAGAAGGATAGAGAGAGACTGTATAGTGTGAAAGAGAAGGTGCAGAGGCCAGAGAGGGATGAATAGACTGAGTGAGAAATTGAGATATTGAGAGAAGGACTTTAGAAAGATGAGGCATGTCAAATACAAATGTTATAGCAGTTTACAATGCATGTTTTTTTTAATATTATGACCGTGTTCAGTAGAGCACGACCGATACTGTGTATTTTTGGGTCCGATATAGATGTCGATTTATGGAGTGGGGGGGGGGGGGGCAACATTCACCGATAACTGCTGGTATTTTCTGAATGTCTGGCCGACGCACATCGGTGCGTTATCGGAGGTATACAGATATTTCTGTAAAAGGCCAATATCGGACGATAATGTCGGTGTTTTCCGATATGTCTGTTGAGCTCTAGTGTTACGTCGCCCTTCTGAAGGAGGATTCACTTGAAATACTGTGGGTGCTTCCTTTTGTACCCGTAAGTCGTGTAGGACTTGAAGTTGTAAAAGTCAGGTACGGGTCGTCGTCACATGAGTGATGGTGCTTTGTCAGTTGTGAGGTGGCGATGTGCACTATGCAGGGTGGTGAATGCATTCGTCAGTCTCCAGTCACACAAAAAAACACACATACAGGGCCTCAAATACACCCCCCGTGGATGTGTGTTTGTACAGATACACAACAGATGTGTTTTGGGGCGGTATGCGTTTAAAGATGAGCTCTCTTACACACGCTCACACACACACACACACACACACATTCCAGTCACGGTCAAACGTCTTGTCTTTCACTCCTTAAGCAGTCCATCCTGATGTCACTGACAGCTCGTATGGAAAACCGGGCTAAATCAATCGACACATCAATTACCTCAACACTTTGACACCTCTCCTTCCTTCCCCTCATATCTCTCTCTCTCTTTCTTTCTCTCTCTCTCTTTCTCCCTTGTTCTCTCACTCCCTCTTCCCCCTCTTTTTTCTTTCCTTTCCCTCATTCTCACCCCCCATCTCTCTTCTCTCACCGGTGCTAATGTTTTATAGATGAGTTACTTTTTGATTTTAGATGTTTTGCACAACTTCTGATCCATGACAAACTGTCGTCGGCAGTGGCAACATTTAGAAAACAATCCCAATAACTGAATTTTATAGGGCATTGATGTGAAATGGCTATAATCTCTTGAGGGGGGGGGAAAAGAACGTGTTTGAGAGATAATGCGTCCGGGCCACATGCACAAAGAAGTGATGTGGGTAACCAATACTGCAGCCCCTATGGCCCCGCATTTAGATGTGTCATTATCGTGACGATTAAAATTGGCTTCAATCCACTTTGCTTCTCTGTAATTCCGCTGTCATTCAATTGGCTGGGGGGGGGGGGGGCTTTTTGAGGTGCTCCAAAATGTTCAAGTTTAGGAGCTCTGGTGCTACCAAGTGAAAAAGTTAATTTTGAGCCCTGGTATGACATGGTAACCACTTTTGATACAACACACACACACACACACACACACCCACCCACTATTAAAAGAGGTTGTTGGGGACCATGTGAATCATGTAAAGGTCCTGTCTCTCACCACCGTGTGTACATACGTGTAAACTTGTGTGTGTGTGAGAAAGAATGACCTTGGCTGTGGTCACTAATGCAAGAGGCTGTTCTGTAATTACTCAAACTCCTCCGATCGGCCCCTCTTCCCCCCCCCCTTCCCCAACAGCGGTATGTAGCAGCCCATAAAGCATGCTTAAGGCCCACTCTAGTTTCAGGGAGTGGAACCCCCCCCTTTCCTCTTGCTCTCTGAAATAGCTGTGTCCTTGTCCCTGTGGAGGCGGGGTGATGTGTGTGTGTCTGTCGGGGTGGTTGATGGAGGGGCAGATTGCTGGTGACAGGTCACACTGCGTCCCGTCTCCCTTACCCCCCCAGATTAGTGCTCTTGATCCCCGGGCCCCCACCTGTTAGGATCCCTCTTCTGCAGAGGTCACACACACACACACACACACACACACACACACACACACCCTGGTAAACACCCTGGTAAACAGTCACACCATTATTTTCTGTCCAATTTAACGGTAATGATCAACGTTCTGTTTCTCCTCTTTCTCGATCCATCTATCCATCCTTCCTCCATCTCCAGCTCCTTTTCTCTCTTCTTCTTCTTCATGCCGTTCTCCTCACTCAGTTCCACTCAGCTATGGTCCCCCCCCTCTCCTCTCTCTCTCTCTCTCTTCTACCGTGAATACATCTCTCCTCTGTATTCCCTCCTTCCTTTCCTATGTTTACACCTTCCCTCTTTCTGTCTTCATGGTCTGTCACTCACCCTGTAGATGATTAAGTCCATTAGGGGTCATTGTACTGGGTGGGTGGGGGGTTGCGTTTGAAGGCCCATCACAGCGAGACTCTTAATAGCCCTAGCCAATTATCCTCCACTTAGCAGCAAATCAAGCTTTACCACACACACTCACACACACACACGTACGCACACTCACTCACGCACGCATGCACACTCACACATATGCCCAAACAAGGCGATTGGATGAAAAGATCAGCTAATTAAGTGTGTGTGTGTGTGTGTGTGTGTGCGTGCGCGCACATACATGCATGTTTATTGTCACATTTCTCTGCTCTGAAGTGACACATCTGGCTGTCTTGAGTGTTCAGTCAGGTCCATCATGTTGTGCCCTTTCTTGATCCTCAGATCTTGATGCACACCAAAGACATGGTCCAGAAGGTGAGTTGACGGACTCGTTTAATCCAGAAGTGAACCAAACAAATACATGCTACAACAGCACTAAGAGTTGACCCTTGACTTGTTCCGGTTCCTGTCAGATGAACCTGGAGGTCATCTACGGCGACACAGACTCCATCATGATCAACACCAACAGTGCCATTCTGGAGGAGGTCTACAAACTGGGCAACAAGGTAACGGGAGGGAGGGAGGGAGGGAGGGAGGGGAAAGTGAAGTTGGGATAGTAAGCAGTATCCCAAAGGAGTGTGTCTGTGTGTCTGTGTGTGTGTACACACGCGCGTTCTAACCCAAATGATTTCGCCATCTAAACTCTTTGAGATCAACATAGACTGTGTGTTTTAACTCTGTGTGTGTGTGTACTCGTTCCTGCGTCTGCGTCCCCCCCCCCCGCAGGTGAAGGCAGAGGTGAACAAGCTCTACAAGCTCCTGGAGATCGACATCGATGGTGTGTTCAAGTCCCTGCTGCTGCTCAAGAAGAAGAAGTACGCCGCCCTGGTGGTGGAGCAGCAGGCTGACGGCCGCTACACCACCAAGCAGGAGCTCAAAGGGCTGGACATCGTCCGCAGGGACTGGTGTGACCTGGCCAAGGAGTGCGGCAAGTCAGTGAAGTTCTCCAACCTTTTTCTCTGTCACACAAAGTTTACCGGTGCCCTCCATAAGTGTTGGAAAGAGGAAAGACATTTTGTCTTCTTTTTAACTCTATACTCCCAACAGTTTTGTTTTGATTTCAAATCAAACCATTGCGATGTTAAGTTAGAGATTCTCAGCTGTAATACAATGTTTTGACTATTTAGACATATTCCCCCTATTTCAAAAGTATAAATTAATTTTAAATTTAATAAAAATTAAAAAGCTAAAAGACGACAAAATGCTTCCTCTTTCCAATACTTATGGGGCACATACTTATGAGGGCACGCATAAGTTGATTGGTAGATGGGCTAGATGAAGTATTTTTTCCAATGGGCTTTATGGAGCAGAGATGGTTTGGATTGTGATGAGGTAGCCCCACCTGAGACATGTAACCTTGGCATAATGGTAGACGCTTGGGTCTTCTGTGTGGGAGACCCAAGTTAAAAAAATATTGTTCTATCGGTAAGGAGTTTGGGGGTGATATTGGAATGGGCGTCTGCCCATCTCCCCTCTGAAGCAGTTAATGTTCACCAAAACAGCTCCCCATCACAAACAGACATAAACCCTTGTCTTCCTCTTCCTCAGCTACGTCATTGGTCAGATCCTGTCGGACCAGAATCGAGATGCCATCGTTGAGAACATCCAAAACCACCTGATGGAGGTGGGGGAGAAGGTCGCCAACGGAACCATACCGCTCCACCAGTATGAGATACACAAGGTGTGTGTGTGTGTGTGTGTGTTCAAATGATATGTCTGTATGTATTAGTTTGTATATGTACAGTGTGTCTCAGTTTCCACATACTCCCTCTCCCCAGGCCCTGACTAAGGACCCCCAGGACTACCCTGATAAGAAGAGTCTGCCTCACGTCCACGTGGCTTTGTGGATCAACTCTCAAGAGGGCCGACGGGTCAAAGCAGGGGACACCGTCTCCTACATCATCTGCCAGGTGTGTGTGGAAGGGGGGGTTGTGAGTGTGTCGGGGGAGGGGGGGGGGGGGGGCTGTGTGTCTGTGCGTGTGTGCCAAACCCTGAGTACAGGGACTTACACCTCTCTCTCTCCCTCCCTCCCTCCCTCCAGGATGGCTCTACGCTGGGGTCCAGTCAGAGGTCCTATGCGTTGGAGCAGCTCCAGAAGCAGGAGGGCCTGAGCCTGGACACCCAGTACTACCTGGCCCAGCAGGTGCACCCTGTGGTGGGACGCATCTGTGACCCCATCAAGGGTATCGACGGAGTCCTCATAGCCAGCTGGCTGGGTGAGGCCAGTTCTCACCACACATTGATTTTTTAAAAGTTTTTACTGACTTAGACACACCATTGAATTGAATCAAATTGAGTCCATTTTTTTTCTTCCACCCCTAGCTGTTTAATCTGTTATTTCAGGAGGCATTGTCGCAACAGTTGGCCATGCACTATACATTTCTGTCTGTAGTTGGTGCTGTGTGGTGTGTGTGCTCCCTCTGTATCAGTGAGGGGGGGGGGGGGGGGGACTCCTGTAGCCCATTTAGTCAACACTTATTTGTTTTCCCTCACTTATTCACTTAGCATGATGAGGTGTGTGGTGGTTTTGGGTTTCACCTGGGAATACTAAATGGGTGTTCAGCTGCTCTGCCTCTAATGATATGATCTCTGTTGCCTGAGGAGGGACACACACACACACACACACTCACACACACAGATATTGTTTTCACCTCTGTGAAAAAAAAGTTTCCGGTTTATTTGTGTCACGTCTCCAACTCTTTCTTTCTCTTCACCACTTCTCCCTCTCTCTCTCTCTCCCTCCCTCCCTCCCTCCCTCCCTCCCTCTCTCTCTCTCTCTCCCTCTCCCTCTCTCCCCCTCCATACCTGCTTTCATTGATATCCACAGTGGTTTTAGTCTCACTGGTCTCCATCTCCTGGTGTCTCTCTGTTTTAGCAATGAATGACCTGTTCTACTAGAGTCTTATACTGGTCAGTGTGACAGGCCTGGCTGGTTCTAACTGGTTGTGTGTGTGTGTGTGTGTGTGTGTGTGTGTGTGTGTGTGTGTGTGTGTGTGTGTGTGTGTGTGTGTGTGTGTGTGTGTGTGTGTGTGTGTGTGTGTGTGTGTGTGTGTGTGTGTGTGTGTGTGTGTGTGTGTGTGTGTGTGTGTGTGTGTGTGTGTGTGTGTGTGTGTGTGTGTGTGTCAGGTCTGGACCCAGGCCAGTTCCGGGCCCAGCAGCAGAGAGAGGAGGAGGGAGAAGGCTTCCTGGGTTCTCCGGTCCAGCTCACTGATGAGGAGAAGTACAGGGACTGTGAGAGGTTCACCTTCACCTGCCCGCAGTGTGGCACAGACAACGTCTACGACAACGTGTTCGAGGGAGCGGTAAGTACATACACTGTAATACTGACACACATGCACACTGTAATACTGACACACACACACACACACTGTAATACTGACACACACACACACTGTAATACTGACACACATGCACACTGTAATACTGACACACTCACACTGTAATACTGACATACACATGCACACTGTAATACACACTGACACACACTGTAATACTGACACACACACACACTAGTTTGGTACTCCCTGTTCAGGACTGGTGGGATAGTCCTCCAGTGTCTCTTGTCTTATTTTTAGACAGCGGGTCACTCAGATAAAGACTCTGTTTTTATTGGCATAGCTCAGACCACAGTTCTTCAAAAGGCTTTCCTTACCACCCCCCCCCAATACCCCTCCCCCCTCACCCAAACATAGGGTGTGGGGGTGTGTGTGTGTTTGCTTATCAGTGTCTAATAATGAAACTGGGCACACAGCTTTCTCTCATCTGAGAAACTCATAAAACTGATACTCCCCTTCTCCCCCTTCCACTCTACCCCTATCCTCTGCTCTCCCAGACAACACACAGACTCCCAGTACACAGGGAGTTGAGGACACACACACACACACACACACACACACACACACACACACACACACATCCCTGTCATGTAGTGTGATAAGGCAGTAAGTTAATTAGGGTGGTGAACATGGTCTAACAGCTCAGGGAGAAGGGGAGGACAGTCAGGCCTTGACACTGCTACACAGAGAAGGCCAGGGACGGGAGGGGGCGAGGGAGGAGGGGGGGGGGGGCCGGAAGGGCTCAGATGGTGGGAGGGAGAGAGATGAGAGTGGTAAGGGAAGTTGAGGAAAGACTGGAGAGAGGGAGGGAGGATGGGAGGGTGAGTCTCTTCAAGACCAGGTCTTGGAGAGAAGGAACATCAAGCCATAGAAAGGAGGAGGGGATGAGAGAGAGAGAGAGAGAGAGAGAGAGAGACAGAGGAGGGGAAACAGGCAGACAAAGAGGGAGGTAGGCTGTTTTGATCCGGCTGAGAGAAGGCACGTTGGGAGGGAGGAGGAGGAGGAGAGTGGAAGGACGAATGAAATGAGGGAGGGAGGTCACTGCATATTCTTCTCATTCATTCTGACTTTTCCCAATGATGAGCCCAACAGAAAACATTAGTTTGCCAGAAGTGAGTGTGAGTGTGAGTGTGTGGTGGGCATGGCGGGGCTTGGTGACCCGTGTAGAGTGGCCATGCTCCAGGGTGGCTTTATTCCAACGTCAGACCCTCACTGGGAGCTCACACACACACACACACACACACACACACACACACATCTGTTTTTCCAGTAGCTGTCAAAGGCCAGCTGCCAGGCTGAAGGGTTGAAAGGCAGGTGGACGTCGGCTTGGGTCCTACTAGGCACAATAGGAGTGTGTGCATGCTTTTGTTCCTGCCCAGCACTTTAGCACTTTAAGTCACCCACATGTCTGAATGGTCAGGTGATTGGTACAGTGTGTGTGGCCGTGCACTTAATGCTCCCTCAAACACGTTGCCAGTGCCACACGGCGGCCAGGTGCACGTGCAGGTGGACCTCTCACAGTGTATGTGTCTGTGTGCGTACGTGCTGATGATGTCATGTCCTGTTTCAGGGGTTGAAGGCGGAGCCGAGCCTGTTGCAGTGCTGTCATGTCCCCTGTGGGGGGCGTCCCATCGACTACCCCGTTCACATCAGCAACAAAATGCTACTGGAAATCCGCCGCCACGTCAAGAAATACTACAGCGTGAGTTCTCTCTCTCTCTCTCCCTCTCTCTCCCTCTCTCTCTCTCTCTCTCCCTCTCTCTCTCTCTCTGTCTCTCTGTCTCTTTGTCTCTCTCTCTCTCTGTGTGTGTGTGTGTGTGTCCAAGTTTATCTTGATAGGCTGTTTTTGTTTATTGCTGTTCTTCTCTAAATGCCAAACACTGGCCTTTCCTCTAGCTCTCCTCTCCTCTCCTACACACACACACACACACACACACACACACACACACACACACACTCACTCACTCACTCACTCACTCACGCCCTGCATTCAGATATTATTCTGGTCCCTCTCCTTCAATCCTACATTCTCTCCACCCAATCGTCTGTGTCTGGCAGAAGAGTCTAGAACACGGTGTGTGTGTTTGTTGGTTTGTTCTATAACTGATTGAGGTAGAGGAACACCACATTGGAAGCCTGTAGAACCTTTGGGAACGTTGCGTTCCCCTACAAGTGAGGAGGATCCCACAGGGCTGTCTGTAGAAGACTCTGCTCTGATGGCTCTGGGACCGTGCCTGGTTCTAGAACCCTCTATGTAGGGAGTGGAATCAGTGGAATGCACCGGCAGATTATTGCCGTCTCGTTGGGAAAGGCTAGCTGAAGGGAGAGCGTTTGCTGGTGACAGTGTGTGTGTGTGTGTGTGTGTGTGTTGGGGGGGGGGGGGGGGGTTGTTACTCTCCCACAGTGCTGAGCAGAAATCAATTAGTGGGGTGAATGTGCCCCCCTCCCACACACACACACTCTCCTCTGGAACGAGCCCCTCACCCCCTTTGTCACGACGTGTGAAACAGCTGCTGCCACTGAATGCTAACACCTCACACAGCTACGCACACACAAGCTAACACACACACACCAACTCAGGCCAAACTGCAGTGGACATCACACACACACACACACACACACACACACACAGAGGAGGCGATGAAGAGGGGTAATATTGTGTAATTAAGGATTCCTTTCGGGAGGAGAGAGAGCTCAAATAGAGCTGTTTGCCTGGGCAGATCGAGTGAAAGCCCTGGGTGTGTGTGTGTGTGTGTGTGTGTGTGTGTGCGCGCGCGCACACACAGGTGCAGGGCTTTCACTCGATCTGCCCAGGCAAACAGCTCTATTTGAGCTCTCTCTCCTCCCGAAAGGAATCCTTAATTACACAATATTACCCCTCTTCATCGCCTCCTCTGTGTGTGTGTGTGTGTGTGTGTGTGTGTGTGTGTGTGTGTGTGTGTGTGATGTCCACTGCAGTTTGGCCTGAGTTGGTGTGTGTGTTACCTTCAAGCCCCCTCACTATTATCAATAAACCATCACCCTGAGACTGGGCAAACACTCGTTCCCTCCATTCTCTCTCTCTCCCTTTCTCTCTCTCCCTCCGTTGTCACCCGTTCCCCCTCTCCTCCTGCCGTCTTCATTGAAATGAGAGTGTGGTCTTCTCCGAACCCCCTACTTATTTACCCCATTCTAACGACTGTTGCCATGGTGTTTAACAAATTATTGCAATTACGCTTGTCATGTGGGTCGCCCCTGGAAACAGGCTGAGGGGGAGAAGAAGAGGGGAGGGAGAGAAGGAGAGAAAGAATAAAAAAAAGAAGAAAAAAAAGGTGATAATCCTATTTTGAACAAAAGGTCAAATTTCTGAATGGAGAAGCTTTGATTAAGCGGAGGATGTACAAAGTGGACTGGTTTCAGCCCTATTCATTGTGTGTGTGTGTGTGTGTGTGTGTGTGTGTGTGTGTGTGTGTGTGTGTGTGTGTACAAAGTGGACTGCTTTCAGGCCTATTCAACTACAGAGCTGGCAGTGTTGATTACTGAAACACAAAGCCTGGTAGAGCCCCTTTCTTTCTCTGTCTCCCTATCCTGATGTACGTGTGTGTGTGCACGTTGAAGTACGGCAAGTGGATTCCTGTGTGTAGTTGAGTTCCTCTGGTCTCAGTCATGTCAGAAAGCCCACTCCACTGAGTCAAACATGTGTCCTATTACCAGCTGACCTGGAGGGAGGGGGGAGGTAGGGAGGGGGGAGGTAGGTAGGTAAAGAGAGAAAGCCAAGAGGGTGGAGAAGAGAGACAAGGTTGAGGAAAGATGGAGCATGGATAGATAGATAGAGAGACATGGAAAGAATTGGAGAGGAGAGGAGAGGAGAGATTTCTCCCTGTGGCTTGTGGTGGACCTGGTCCCGGCTCTGTTTGGTTAAATTATGTGGAACTCATTTGACGTTTGCATTCAGTCTGTCAGGTATCCACTGATATAATTATGCAATTATGAGCCTTTATGCTGTCTCTCTCTCTCTCTCTCTTTCTCTCTCTCTCTCGCTCTCTCTCGCTCTCTTTCTCTCTCTCTCTCGCTCTCTCTCTCGCTCGCTCTCGCTCTCTCTCGCTTTCTCTCTCTCTTTCTTTCTCTCTCTTTCTCTCTCTCTTTCTTTCTCTCTCTCTCTCTTTCTCTCTCTCTCTCTCTCTCTCTCTCTCTCTCTCTCTCTCTCTCTCTCTCTCTCTCGCTCCAATTAGATGTTGTTTCTCTCTTTGTTTTTATGTCCTGGCTCAGTTTCACTACAGCTCCTGCAGGACTTCCTCACTTAAACTCAACCCTGGCTGATGTGTGTTGTGTGGAAGTGTGTGTAGAGGTGTGTGTATAACGATTTGTATATTTTGTGTGCGACTGATGTGTGTTGCTAAGCATTTACGTGTGTGTGTGTGTGTTCCCCTCTTAAGCTCATGGGAACAGTGCTGTATGCTTAGGCTTGTGTCCCCAGAGGCACAAAGGACGCATGGATCAAACAACAGTGCAATAACATCTGAAATGAACACACACACACACACACACACACACACAGGCACATCGTCCACTCAATCTACTCCTAAATGAAAACCAAACACACATGTCACAATTCAATTACAATCTCCCAGAGTTCACAGCTTTACCCACAACCCCCTGGGCCAAGTCTAATTATCTAAACACCGCCGAGCGCCGACACAAAGAGCTGAGGATCATGGGAAATGTAAAACGCTCTGTTAGTTCTGATAATGGTCCAGACAGAGACAATGGACCATTGAGGCCTCGCTGTGTGTTCCTCTGCACAGGTTGTGTGTGTGTGTGTGTGTGTGTGTGTGTGTCTGTGACGAATGTTAATCAGACAGATAAGCATATAAGAGACCCTCCAGTTTATCACACTACATGGAATTAGAGAAAGATAAGAGAGAGAGAGAGAGACCGACCGTCCTAGGACCCTCCTCCTTCTGTGTTTCTCCCTCCATCCCTCTGTCTCTCTCTGTTAGATACCCCCCAGTATATGGGGCTGACCGATAATGATTTGAGGGGTGTGTGGTAGGGCAGATGGAGGGAGGGATAGAGTGATGGGGGAGGTGAGGAGAATAGGACAGACGGGGGGGGGGGGGGTCTATAATTTCTCTCTCTCTCTTTCAGTCTTTCACTCGTATCCTCTCTCAATCATCTTATTAAACAATGAAAGTTGGAACAAACAAAAAAAAAAGCCAATTTTGAAGTTTTCTCGGTTCAATGACAAGTGGTACCTGGTTTTAAGTGTAGTGCAATGTTGCACTTTTCTATCTATCTTTCTATCTTTGTGATATTGACTGTGCCTCCCTCCCTCTCCCTCTCTCTCTCTCTTTCTCTCTCTTTCTCTCTCCTCCCTTCCTCTCTCTCTCTCTCTCTCTTTCTCTCTCTCCCCCCTTCCTCTCTCTCTCTCTCTCTCTTTCTCTCTCTCCCCCCTTCCTCTCTCTCTCTCCCCCCTTCCTCTCTCTCTCAGGGCTGGTTGGTGTGTGAGGACCAGGCGTGTCAAAACCGAACCAGGCGGTTGCCCATCTCCTTCTCTCGCTCCGGCCCCATCTGCCCGGCCTGCACCAGAGCTACCCTCAGACCAGAGGTAACACACACACACACACACACACACACACACACACACACAGTCTGTATTGGATGTTTTGTCCAGGTGATGGTGCTATGGTGCCAGATAAGGTGGTGTGTGTGCGCACGCATGTGCATAGGTGGGTGTGTGCATGGGTGGGTGTGTGCACACTCTCTCTCTCTCTCTCTCTCTCTCTCCCCCCATCTCTCTCTCCCGGTCTCTCTCTCTCTGTTTCGCTGACCCCATAGATGAAGGCCTTATAAACACTTTGTTAGCCTGTCAAGAGGATTTAAAATAAATTCTCTCCTTTTCAATTTATCCCTGACGTTTCAATGCATTTCTCTCCATCCCCCCTCTCTCTTTTTCCTTCCCTTACTCCTTCCCATGCTTTTTTCTCTCTCTTGACTTATTCTTCTCTCCCTCCCTTTCTTCCTTCTCTCTCTCTTTCTCTGCTTATCTGTGCGTCTGGCTCTGTGGCGACAGGTTGAAACCCGAAAGGCCAATTTCTCTTGTCATCATAGCCACTTAGGCGTCCCTCTCTGTGCCTGAGGGTCCTGCCACTTTCAACCGCTGGCTGAGTAAAACATTTAACACCCCTCACCCACTCGCCCCTGCCTCCCCCCCCCCCCCCCCCCTCTCTCTCTCTCTCTCCCGCAGTCTCTCCTCACCTATTTCTCTCCCCTTTCCCCTCTTTCTTCCCTTCTCCCCTCATCCCTCTCTCCTTATCCCTCTTCTTTTTTTTCCTTCCCTCCATCTCGCCAAGTCCTGTTGTCCCCCCCCCCCCCCCGAGTGTTTGTGGTCTCGCTCGCCCGTTTTCCTTCCTCCGTCTCTCTCCTCCTCCTCCTCTGTATATCCACTCGTCCCTCTCTCTCTTCTCCCATTTCCTCCCTCTCGCCTCCTCTCCTCTTGCTCTTCATATTACTTTACCGTGTACCTATGCCTTCGTCATGAGTGTTCTCTCTCCGTCTCTCTCTCTCCCTCTCTTCTCCCCCCCCCCCTCGCACTCTCTGTGTCTCTC
>NC_139655.1:27913338-27940838 GCF_951799395.1 Argentina silus | reverse complement strand
TGGGGGATGGCATTTTAAACAAGTTACTTCGTACTTTCTGTACATTGACTTCCATAGATTTTTGGTTGAAAATACTATCAGTTTGAGGTTATATATATATATATATATATATATATATATATATATATATATATATATATATATATATATATATATATATATATATATACTGTATTTACACTCACCACTTTATTAGGTACACCTGTTCAACTGCTCGGTAACGCAAATATCTAATCAGCCAATCACATGGCAGCAACTCAATGCATTTAGACATGGTCAAGATGACATGCTGAAGTTCAAACCGAGCATCAGAATGGGGAAGAAAGGTGATTTAAGTGACTTTGAACGTGGCATGGTTGTTGGTGCCAGACGGGCTGGTCTGAGGATTTCAAAAACTGCTGATCTACTGGGATTTTCACGCACAACCATCTCTAGGGTTTACAGAGAATGGTCCGAAAAAGAGAAAATATCCAGTGAGCGGCAGTTCTCTGGGCGAAAATGCCTTGTTGATGCCAGAGGTCAGAGGAGAATGGCCAGACCGGTTCGAGATGATAGAAAGGCAACAGTAACTCAAATAACCACTCGTTACAACCAAGGTATGCAGAAGACCATCTCTGAACGCACAACACGTCGAACCTTGAAGCAGATGGGCTACAGCAGCAGAAGACCACACCGGGTGCCACTCCTGTCAGCTAAGAACAGGAAACTGAGGCTACAATTCGCACAGGCTCACCAAAATTAGACAATAGAAGATTGGAAAAACGCCTGGTCTGATGAGTCTCGATTTCTGCTGCGACATTCAGTTGGTAGGGTCAGAATTTGGCGTAAACAACATGAAAGCATGGATCCATCCTGCCTTGTATCAACGGTTTAGGCTGGTGGTGGTGGTGTAATGGTGTGGGGGATATTTTCTTGGCACACGTTGGGCCCCTTAGTACCAATTGAGCATCGTTTAAACGCCACAGCCTACCTGAGTATTGTTGCTGACCATGTCCATCCCTTTATGACCACAGTGTACCCATGGCTACTTCCAGCAGGATAACGCGCCATGTCACAAAGCTCACATCATCTCAAACTGGTTTCTTGAACATGACAATGAGTTCACTATACTCCAAGGGCCTCCACAGACACCAGATATCAATCCAATAGAGCACCTCTGGGATGTGGTGGAACGGGAGATTTGCGTCATGGATGTGCAGCCGACAAATCTGCAACAACTGCGTGATGCTATCATGTCAATATGGACCAAAATCTCTGAGGAATGTTTCCAGCACCTTGTTGAATCTATGCCACAAAGAATTAAGGCAGTTCTGAAGGCAAAAGGGGGTCCAACCCGGTACTAGCAAGGTGTACCTAATAAAGTGGCTGGTGAGTGTGTGTGTGTGTATATGTATGTATATGTGTGTGTGTGTGTGTGTGTGTGTGTGTGTGTATATATATATATATATATATATATATATATACACACACACACACACACAAAATGCTAAAAACACGCACACCACCATGCTGTCTATTCGTGGTGCAGAGAATACAAATCAAATCAAATGTTATTTGTCACGTTCATCGCATTCAGCCGTAATTGACAGTGAAATGCTTTGGGATCTTGCTCCTCGCTCAACAACAGTCGACCACAATCAACAATCAGTAATACAATATAATATAGTCATGGCAGTAATGGTTGTAATAATAACCATAGGAATACAGTGCAAGTAGCAGCAATCATTTACAGTAATAGGGCAAACGTGCAATGAATGTGTCTGTCAACGTTTTGGTCTATGACCTTTTAACATGGCAGTTGTCCACTACATACATGGGGAAACTGCTACATTTTAGCACATTCAGTACTAGTGTGGTATCTGTACTACTGTGGTATCAGTACTACTAAAGAACGTCTGGGTGATGGAGGGGGGTGTTACAGTGATATGTGTGTGTTGTAACAGTATAGTAGTAGTTATAATAATAATTGTGTGTGTGTGTGTTATCTCTTTGCAGTACTCGGAGAAGGCTCTGTATACCCAGCTCTGTTACTACAGGTTCATCTTTGACTGGGAGCACGCCGTCGCCAAAGTACTGCCGTCCGAAGACAAAGGTAAGACTACACACACACTCATACATTAACATTAGCAATCAATGTTAGAATTGCCACCCACCCATATAAACATAACACACATTTGTGTTAAGACACACACACACACACACAGTTTATAGTAGTAACCATCACTCTGTAAAAAAACACACATGCGCAGACACGCATGCACACACACACACCCAGGCGATGGAGGGTGGGCGTGGGGTATGGGGGGGGGGAGCTGGGTTAAGGACGTACAGCTCCTCGAGTCGACAGCCCTAATTTAGGAGACGGATTCAATCACACACACACACAGAATGCAAAACGCTCCAATCGCCCCAATCACTGAGAGAAAGAGGGAAAGAGCCCTCCATCTCTCTCTCTCTCTCCTTCCCTCTCCTTCTCTCTCCCTTTCTCTCTCCCTCTCTTCGACAGCCACTCGTTTGGCTGTGTTGATTGAAAACAGGTTTCAGATTTGTGGAAATGATAGGGGGAGTAATGGGCGCACAGACGAAAGGATAGCCCTTCTCTTCTAATGGGACATGGAGCGTATGTTTCCCCCCCCTTCGGACCCAAATAGACACCGCCACCGCCGCCTTTCTGAGCATGCTCAGTAGGGCTCCCGCCACCAAGGCCCACAGTCCTCTCTGATTGATGTCACTTGATTAGAAAGGGCCAGGCGGCGGACGGATTGATTTATTTGATTAGATATTTATATATGTGTGTGTGTGTGGTGTGTCAGCGTGTGTGTGTGTCAGCGTGTGTGTGTGTGTGTCAGCGAGGGCTGGAGCGAGGGAATGAAAGAGCGAGACAGCAGAAGTAAATAGAATGTGTAATCAATAGATGACCACTCAGGAGACGGAGGGAGAGGGAGAGGGAGAGGGAATGGGGAGGGGGGGCTAACATGATTATAGCCTCCTTTTTCTCTCTTTTTTTTTCTCCGTTCCTTTCTTTCTTTGTGGTGCGAGAAATCAACGCCAATCCGTCTTTGACAACTTTCTCCCTTTTCCCTCCCTTTCTGTTCTCTGTTCCCTTTTTCCGTTTGCTCTTGTGCGTGCGTGTGTGCGAATGTCATCATCTTTTCTGCACCAAAGAGCCCATGTCTAAAAACAAGAACTAGGCCTATGCAAGTGGATGGCCCATATACAGTCACACACACACACACACACACACACACACACACACACACACACACACACACACACTGTCTTTGCTCAGACTGGGAAAACTATATGTGACCATATTCGCCGACTGGGACATCACACACACACACACAGAACTACAGTGTACAACACACACTCTTACAGCTGCTGTAAAGTATAGGTTTAAGGTGTTATCCTCTGGTCCCGGGGCAGTAATACCCCATATTACTGTATTACACACCCAGGGGTCACACTGCTAAGATTACCAGGCGGAGACATCCTATACACTCGTGTGTGTGTGTGTGTGTGTGTGTGTGTGTGTCAGCGCGTCTGTTGAGTACTCCAGCTTCCATGGCCTGTACATACTATTATAACCTTATGGGAAAGCAGACCTTGCCTGGTGACAGTCGCTTCACTGCAGGAACCGTCTCTATACACGACCTGACAACACGAGAGGAGACACTGACATACACCAACACACACCTGTACACTGCAGTCGTGTGTGTGTGTGTGTGTGTGTGTGTGTGTGTCTGATCTGCATCTACACTGCGTTATTGTCCCTGATTGCTGCGACTGAGTTAAACATGGAGGTAATTTCATCCACGGCAGGAGATCTCTAATAGAATAGAAACACACACACACAAACTTACACACACTGCTGCCAGGAGTGGTCCCCCCATAATAAAACACACTCTCTTTCTTGGCAAAGAATTAGACATCCCGTATCAATGACTTCAAACCCATTTCATACGTCAGCTTCCTCTCCCTCCATCCCTCCTTCCCCCTCTCAATCTATCTGTTACCTTTCTTCTCTCCCTCCCTCCCTCCCTCCCTCCCTCCCTCCCTCCCTCCGCCTCAGTCTTAAGTGTGGGTAGTATGATTGCGTGTGTGAGCAATAATGTAATTTTGCCGCATTGATAAAATAAAATAGTGCTTTAGCTGTGCTCCTCTAATGCTCCATTTACCCACACCGCTCCTCTGCCACCTCTCCTCCACCTCGTGTTTGTCTCTCACTCGCTTCTTTCCTCCCACTCCTTCCCTCCCTCCCTCCCTCCCTCTCTCTCTCTCTCTCTCTCTCTCTCTCTCCTTCCCTCTCCTTCCATCGTTCCCTTCTCTCCATCCCACCCACCCTATCTCCTCTCTTTTTCCCACCACCTCCTACCTTCTCTCTCTCTCTCTCTTTCTTTCTCTCTCTCTCTCTCTCTCTTTTCTCTCCGCTCTCCTCCTTCCCCTCCCTCCCTTCCCACCCGCCAGCCAGCCAGCCAGCCAGCCCCAGAGCGGGGTGGAAAATCTGCGGGTGCGATTGTCAAATCAATTATTCATTCTGTGCAATTACACTCGCACAAAGAAGTTTCCCTGTGCTCCGAGTGGTGATTAAATTAACTGCTATTCCAGCTGCCCTGCTAGCGCCTAATAGATTATTCATGGGTGCAGAGGACAGAATGGCCGGTCTCCATTAACTTCATCATGCTCACTTAATTATAGGCTTGTTATTGTATTTACACCTAGTTAGAGTGCACAGAGCCCCGATACACTTGCTCTGAAGGTGGGGGGGGGGGGGTTACACACCTAGTCAGAGCACACACTTGCCATGACAGGAGTGTGTGTGCGTTGCTTTCTTCTCCCATCCTCTCTCACTCTCGTATCTTCTGTCTTTCTCTTCTCTCACTCTTTCCTCCCTTGTTTTTCTGCTTGCTCTCTGTCTTCTGTCCTTCTTGTCTTCTTTTTGCATTGTGGCCTCTTCCTCTCCTCTCTCTACTCCCTTTTACCTTCTTTGTTGCCCCCCCCCCTCTCTCTCTTTTTAAGGGAGGCTATTTATTTGAACTGTCTGCAACCCCTACTGAGCACCAACTGACTGCTAGTACTCCAGCTTTTCTCTCCCTCTCCTTCTCTCCCTGACTCTTAAATCATTCTTTTATCCATTCCACACACAGTGATTGGGGAGGGGGGAGGGTGAAGAAAAGGAGGAGGAAGAGAGAAAAAAAGAATTATTTTCTCCAGCCTTTCAGAAATGATGACATGATTGCTTTCGCTTGATCATGCATCATCTTCTTTCTCTCTCCCCCCCCCCCCCCCTCCATCTCTTGCTTGTACTATTCTGCTCTCTCCCTCTGTGTGTGTGTGTGTGTCCTCTCTCTCTCTCTCTCTCCCTCCCTCACTCTGTCTCTCTCCCTCTGTCTCTTCCTTTCTCCCTGTCTTTGCTGAGGTAAGGATTATCTGGTAGTGTGTGTGTGTGTGTGTGTGTGGACTTGATAGCCACAATAGTGAGCGTGTGTTTGCTTTAGCGTATGCTGCTACTCTTGTGTATTTCTTGTGGGTTCCTATCTTTGTGTGTGTTACCTTCCCCTCTCTCACTGTGTATTTAACCTTTGTTCCCTCTGGCCAGTCAGTCCCACTGTATTTATACAACAGCCACTAATGCACCAGACAGGAAGGAAGACTGCAGAGAAAGAGAGACACACACACACACACACACACACACACAGACAGAGGGATTGATAGAACCTGGAAAGAGGAGAGTGGTAGCAGATGGAGGGATTGATAAAACATGATAGTGACGGGTAGTGAAGAACACACACACACACACACACACACACACACAGATGCAAATTACATGGGGTTGGATCCAAATGGGAGCAGACCAGGGCTCCTCTGCCCTAAGGGCCCTCCTGAGGGGATAAGAGAGAGGCAATATCGACTCCCATGGTCCGTGTGTTACACCATCGATCGCGTGGCCCAACTGTTTGTGTGTCGGTATCGACCCCAAGGCCCCAAGTTTACGATCTGTCCCCCAAGTGATAGTATTACGGCTATAGATCTGTGAAGCGGCCGGTAAAGAGTGAAATAAACCTCAAAGCTTTTATTCCTGCGAGATGGAGGGAATCTCTCCTGCTCTCCCTTTTCCTCTCCCTTCCCCTCTCGTTTCTATCTCAGCCTCAATCACCTAAAACCTCAAACTGATCCCTACTGCCCCCCCCCTCCCCCCTCCCCAGCCTTATACACACTAGTGGAGGTCTTTGAGAAGATTTGAAAGATGGAAGGGACTATAGGGGTCACTCAGAGATGAACAGGCAGACATTCAATACTTGTTGCAAACTTGTTTGGGTGTATGGAATAAGTAAAGTTGTTCTTCTGAACATGCATTGGATGTCTAAAACTGACTCTTTCTTTCTCTCTCTCTCTCTCTCCCTCTCTCTCTCTCTCTCTCTCTCTCTAGGGAGGTTTAAGACTGGATGGAAGGCTGAGAGGGAGGTGTACAAGAGGCTAAAGGAGGTGTCCAACCGTACCCTGGCCGCCAGCGGTTACTCTGAGGTCAACCTGGCCAAACTCTTCCAGGCCTTCACCTCCCTCAAGTAAACCCCACCCCACCCCCTTCCCTGCCCTCATGCTCCTCATTGGTCAGTTGGGGGGGGGCGTCTTAACACCTGAGGTGCGTTCAACAATTGTCAGCGAATGTTTGCTAACGTTCGCTAACAGTTTGAAGCGGTAGTCCGCGGCCAACGTTTCCAACGTAGTCCAACGTTTCTGTTTTGGGTCTAAACTACCACTTAAAATAATTATGTTGAATAGCTAATGATATTCTGTTTAAATATTGCAGCTATGACGCCACGTTAATCATTTTTAAATGATCCACCAGCGCTGGCCTGTAACAGAATGGAATGTTCATTCAAATAGTGTCCAATGATAGCTACTGTTAAAAGCCACAAACACCTAGTTGGACGCTCTGACTGATAGCTGGAGCATCCTACCAGCACAGGAGTCAGACACTGAATGCCCACCTTATGGTTGACTAGCAAGTTCTGGATCTGATCTGACCCGGGTTCCCATATGAGCGACTGTGTATCTCCTATGTCAGATG
The DNA here is from genome assembly GCF_951799395.1 of Argentina silus. NCBI lineage: Eukaryota > Metazoa > Chordata > Actinopteri > Argentiniformes > Argentinidae > Argentina > Argentina silus. The sequence goes on along the minus strand of NC_139655.1, from coordinate 27,933,766 downwards.
TCTCAAATTCACACAATGACTGATGTTTGTATGAGTGTGTATGTCTGACAAGGTTGACCTTATTCTCTGGGTAATGTAGTTGTTTGATTTTTTTTTTTCTCTGATGCCATCTCAGATACTGATTACTTTGGAGGAGGGCAGAGTTGGACATCAGAGCCTCTGTACGGTGCTTTAGGGGTGTGTGTCAGTGTCTGTGTCTGTGCGATTGTGGGCATTAACTCTGCCACCTGCTCTCATATCAGGTGCAGTGTATAGCACGTCCAGCTATCATAAAGCCATCATGATTGGCTGGTAAATTGGGCTAAAGAGCCTCTCTACTGCCCCCCCCCCCTCCCACCCACCCACACACACTAATCAATCACACGTCAATCACACGTACCATGACCCCTTCATCCCTGTTGGGGAAGGGGGGTGTGGTGGGGAGGGGGGGTGTAACAATCAGAGCTAAATATCAGGCCATAGGGCGTTAGGGTGAGGGAGGTAGCTGAGGAGGCTATTTGTCCAGATATGTGATGGCCAGTGAGTCCACTGAACTCCTGCAACGACTGGACACTTGTTTGAATGACTCCTGTTCATGGTGCGTGCGTGCTGAGAGATGGACAGGGAGAGAAAGAGGAGGATGGGGGAGAAAGATGGGGGGGGGGGGGGGGAAGGACATGAGCTCTGTTCATTTGTTCTTTTGTCTCCTTATCTAACAGCTGATTTGTTTCCTAACCTCTGTTTAAGTGATTTGAATGTTTTGTTTGCCCTTTTGTGTGTGGAGATGGTGTTTTTTAATCTGTTTTTTTTTTCTTTCTGACTGTTATTGTATGTTATGTAATTATTCTTACTCTGCTTTTGGAATGTGTTTTGATAATAATAAATATTGATACAGAAACTTCAGTAACATTTTATTTGTGTGTATGTATGTGTGTGTGTTGTTAGGGGTCTTTATATTAGTCTATTAGGGATTATATGGTGTGTTTTGCAGAATTCACTAGTTCTGTGTCTATAATGACAGGCGGGTGATCATTTGTACTTCGTCTCATCATCGCCAGTCCTATTTCCATAAATGCTGCGCTTCAGAAATCACTTTACATGCCAACGAGTAGAAGAACCGACCTTAAGTGGGCTGAACACTTAAACCACGTATCCGCACCCTTAAATTGAGCCTACTGTGTGTGTGTGTGTGTGTGTGTGTGTGTGTGTGTACGCGCAGTAGGTATAGCTTTATATATTTATAAAATCAAATCAACTTCAAAGGTGTAAATCACGTGTTGGCAATTCTCCGCTATACCTTTTTTAAATTCCACTTTTATAAGATTAGGTCATCAGTAGCTTAATTCACAACAGTCTCCGTGCGTGTTTCCTGAGTGCGCGTCTCAGCGAGTGTGCGTGGGCTTTTTACCTCAATAAACCCGGACGAACTAGGCTGCGCATTAATTCGACCTCGCTAAGCTAATAAGAGCGAACGAGTCGTTTTTTTTGTTATGTTAAGCTTTATTGCCTGTCTTTTTGACCAGAATAGCGGTGTTGAGCAAAGCGACGGACAAGGTATTCTTTGATGAGGGAATTAGTGGTCCATTCTGTCCCTATTATTCATAGCGCGGTGGAACATGTAAGTACAAGAGAGGGTGTCAAAAGGAGAGCTGGTCCTATTGCAAAGTGTCCCTCTTGTTCGGGCTGAATGGGCGGCTATGAGACGATAAACCGCTTAATACACTGAGCTAATTGGATGAGAGCGAAAGAGACGGGGGAATTAAGGGGCGAACCAAAAGAGTTCATAGTGCCAAAGGCCCGCTATTCAGGCCTTTCACTGCGCGATCCTCTCATCTGCTCCTCCGGAGGAGGCGACGCTCTTCATCAAAGCGCCTTTTAGAGCCTCTCTCCCGGGGACTGGAGAGAGGAGCGAGCCGGCTGAGGCGCAGAGTGATTGGGTCTATTCTGTCGCAGGGACATGGTGGGAGAGACGAGGGCCCGGAGAATCGGAAATCAGTGGTCAAATCAGTCTCACACATGGAGCAAGGCAGGGATGGCAATGATGAAAATTGGAACCACTTTCTTCTTAGACAACCGCATTAGCCAGCCATTGTGAGAACATTGTCCTCAATACACATTGGCTCTATGCAATACGCCTACAGCTTTTCTTTAAAAGAAACGGTCCTATAGAGGCCTAGCCTATCACAATTTAATTTGAACACATTCAGTCGATTTTCATAGTGACAGGATTCATCATCCGATTCGTGCATTGGGCCTATAGCTATTGGAATGCGACATATGGCCATGCGTTGAGTGAAAGAATGTCCACAATATTCTCCATCGTGTGTTGTGCGTTCACCCAGAGCCATAGAGCGGGCGCATCCGCGACACTCATTTCAATTCTCGCCTTTTTAGCGCTGGAAAGAAAGTTTAAGCCCCGCACGCAGCGGGTCCTCTGCCTCCCGGATCGCGCCTGGCATTCCCCAGATATTAGGGGCAAATTGGTTTGCCATTCATTAGTAATGTTCACAATAAGATTAAAGCCCCCCGGACAATCTCATAAAAAAATCCTATAGGCATACAGAAAACACGCTCTAGTGGTCTTTTCTATAGAATGAGAATTTAAAAAACCTTCTCAGCGTTCATGTCGATGGGAGGTTTTGGGCGCACAAGAGAAAATTGGTTTCTTTATTTTTTTTTACTATTTTTTTTATTAATTCTCCTCAGAGCAGAGTGAGTGATTTTGTCATGCGTGGCATGTAAGAGCAGAGCTAAATGCGGGCTGGAGACGAGGGGGGGCCTTAGCGCGCAGCATTTATGGGAATATTAACTATCGAGTTAGAACCAACCTATCTGGAGAAAGTTCAGACAACCCCCTCTCTCTCTCTCTCTGTCTCTCCTCCACCTCTCTCTCTCTCACACACATACACACACTCTCTTTCTCGAAATCTATCCCTTGTCTGATCCTATCCCGCTTGTTTGCAGCGTCAGAATGAGGCGGATTAGCAGGTATAAAACAAGGCGAGTGAAAGGTTTTTCACCGGAGCGGCCAATAAAAGAGACTAAATTAATCCGAGAGGTAATTTCACGCGATTTGCTCCGGCACCATGGACGGGTCAAACGGGCGAGAAATGACTTCCCTGAAAGGCGAGCATTGATCGCTCTAATAGGTCCGCTTCGCGCCTGAGATTCAGAGGAGGGGATTTCGGGAATTAAGTCGGGGAGGTGGGATAAAAGGTGGGGGAACTCGAGAGAAAGACTTTCTGATAAAGTGGTTTGTTACTTCATTAATGACAAAGAGACTCGCTTCCATCGACATGGCATTACAGATGTTAAGACTAATTTAGCGCCTTTAAAAGTTTTAAAGCGCGTTTTGTGAAGAGCCCCAGATAAAGTGGGCGCTCTAATTGAAAACCCTCGCCTTTATCGCGCGTTCACATGTGGGGATTTACCTCATGAATATATGGGTCTGTATTTTGTCAACTGGACTGAAGAGACCAGAGGCACACAGCGGCACAGAATTATTTTTCATTACCGCATTAAATCATTTTCTCTTTCATTTATCTAAGGTGGCATACCGAACGCCAAATACCTCTCCATGTGAGCCCCTCCCCCACATATTTCTAGGCTATTCATTCGTTTTATTGGCATTCATTTAGGATATTTAATGATTTTAAGCTAAAGGGTAATTCAATTATGTATTATTATTTTCATTTAAAAAAAAGCCTATTTACAGAGACCAGAGATTAGCCTATATTTCCCTCAAAGATCTATAAATAATGTATTCTAAAATATTATATTCAAAATGTGGGCCTGGGCCTAATTGTCAAATATCACCTTTATCTCTCTTTACAATTGTAGTATTCATTTGCAGAGAAAGAAAGTATAATAACACTTTTTCTTTATTATTTTAATTTGAGAATGTATGATAATGTTATTAACAGTTTTACTTAAGACAGAAAACATCAATTCGTCATAGGAATTTTATTAATAGTTCTATAGTTCTGTTTCACATTTTTTTTAATATCCTGGTTTAAACCTATGTCAGTTCTATAAGGGTTGGAAATAATAATCAAAAGGATAAATCATTCCACCAATTTCATTTATTCAATTATGCAGCACTAAACCAGGAAAGGTAGCCTACAATCACTTAACATAAGAAAAACTCCTGCCCTGCAATCGATCCATTGGGAAACAGGTTTGACATAAATAATCATCTAAAAACCTAATATTTCATGAGCACAGGGGACATTCTACACAGGGCAACTTTCATACAACACTACACCAAGTGCAACTTCTCAAAACATGGTCTCTTCTCAAATATACAGGGCTCTGTTTTGAAAATTATCAGTTTTTTTGTTTGTTTGTTTTTCTTTTTTACAATAATATTTACAGTTTTATTCTTGCACAGTTCAGCCGTAAGAGACACTGATATAATCTAAACCTCATGTTGTTTGTCCTTTAGTCAAATTCAGTCAGCTAAAAAAGAAATGATTGAATGATAATCAAAAGGCTTTTTTTTTTTTTTTAACCAGGCTGAAGTGAAATTCAAATCAATGTTGACCAACTGATGCTGACTGAAGAGCAGGTGAGATGCAGGTTAGATTAGACCAGAGGCTCCAGTGCAGAGTTAGGCTGTGGAAGGTCTATGGACAGTTTCCTTTGGCTTGGAGACCTCCTCCAGCTCTGCTATTGACACTGACAGTGGCCCAGACTGTAGTGATTCTGTATCGAATGGCACCATTTTGAACTCATGTAGTCCAGACAAGTGCCACAGAGTCCATTCTGATTTGTAGTTCTGGTTGTAGTTCTTCTCTCTCCCAGCTGAGTGTGTGTGTGAGGTGTTGTTGACCCCCTGAGTCTGTGGCTCCACCCTCCGTCATGGCGCAACAGGAAACCACAGCAAACAAGAAGTGGACCTTGTGGTGGTTGTAATCAAACTATCTGTGTGTGTGTGTGTGTGTGTGTGTGTGTGTGTGTGTGTGTGTGTGTGTGTGTGTGTGTGTGTGGTGTGTGTGTGTGTGTGTATATGTCAGGGTGATTTGGGATGGAAGGGACCACAGCCAGCGGTTAAGTCCATTTGGGAAACTCTGTGACAATGATGGTGTCGGTCTGTAAGTAGTCATGATGAATCCAGCTCTCTCTCTCTCTCTCTCTCACACACACACACACACACACACACACACACACACACACACAGCGCTCTAGTTTGCCAGTGCTCTTTGAATTTGGTCGTGCTTTTTGTTGGGGGGGGGGGGGGGGACGCCGTGGAGGGGATAGGGATTTCAGCCCCATGAAGATCAGGATGGGCATACTGCTCCAGAGGTATGAGGGCTTGTGGGGGGGGGGGGGGGGGGGGGGGGGGTAGTAGGAGAGGACTGAAGCCCAGAAGAGAGGAGGACGGTTGGGGTTAGCGGCTGTTCAGCACACCTCCTTCCCTGGAGCTCCGTTGGGCAGGATGTTGAGCTGGGTGAGCTGGGCCGAGTGCTCCTTGGCCTTGAGGCGTAGCGCCGCAATGCTGGAGGCCCTGCGGTCGGCTGCAGCTGAAGAAGATGGGGAAGAGGAGGAGGAGGAGGGGTCGGACATGACTGGGGGAGGGTGGGGGGGGGGGGGGGGGGGGGGTAGTAGGAGAGGACTGAAGCCCAGAAGAGAGGAGGACGGTTGGGGTTAGCGGCTGTTCAGCACACCTCCTTCCCTGGAGCTCCGTTGGGCAGGATGTTGAGCTGGGTGAGCTGGGCCGAGTGCTCCTTGGCCTTGAGGCGTAGCGCCGCAATGCTGGAGGCCCTGCGGTCGGCTGCAGCTGAAGAAGATGGGGAAGAGGAGGAGGAGGAGGGGTCGGACATGACTGGGGGAGGGTGGGAGGGGCTCTCCACAGGCGGGGCGGACTGGCGGAGGAGGGCGGCCGCTGTGGAAGCGCTGGTCAGAGGACCCATACTGGAGAAGAGCCTGAGAGAGAGAGAAGGAAAGAGGGAAAGACAGGAAGGGAGAGAGAGAAGGATAGAGGGTGGGAATAGGAAGAGAGAGGGGGAAAGAGGAACAGAGGGAAGAAGGAGTTAATCAATATGACTAAACTATTTGTATACACAGTAAGCACACACTCTCACATACAGTCTGATTCCCAGTAAATTCACAGTTCAGTTATTTCACATCAGTACACATGAAGGAAAATAATCCAAGGAGGGGAAGTCATGTGTTCCCATTGGAATGGGAGGTATGGAGTTAGTCCACATTGACACCTCCCCTCACAGCTTGTGTTTCAGCATCACACTGTGGGCTAATGACTAGACACTGCCAGGCAAAGTGAGGACGTAACACACACACACACACACACACACACACACACACACACACACACACAGGCATGTATAAACGTACACAGGTGGGTGAGGATGGTCAGGTGAGTCCAACACAGAGTTGATGTGTGTGTGAAAGGTGTGTGTGAGTTGAGGTACCTAGGTGCTCACCTGCCGAAGGTGTGTCCCATGAAGGCCGGGTGGCGGAACATGGCTGCTGTGCCCAGGAAGGTGCCCAGGCCTAGGGGCGTGGCTAGGTGCGGTGCCGAGCCATTGTGGGGAGGGGCCAGGCCGGGGAAGGCGGCAGCGGCAGCGGCAGCAGCACTCCAGGCGGACTCGAGGGCGGGGTGGGGGTGTGGGGGGAAGGGACCCCCCTCCAGGTAGTGGCTGAGTGGGTGGGCAGCGCCCAGGGGGCCGGGGAACGGGAGGCCTGAATGGTGGGTCGGGACGCCGGCTTTTTCACGTTTCCGCCATTTGGCCCGACGGTTCTGGAACCACACCTGAGGAACAGGAGAGACGGGTCACAGGTTAGAGATAGGTCCCAGGTTAGAGACAGGTCCCAGGTTAGAGACAGGTTAGAGACAGGTCCCAGGTTAGTGAGATCACAGGTTAGAAACAGGATAGAGACAGGTCCCAGGTTAGAGACAGGTCCCAGGTTAGAGACAGGTCCCAGGTTAGAGACAGGTCACAGGTTAGAGACAGGTCCCAGGTTAGAGACAGGTCCCAGGTTAGAGACGGGTCCCAGGTTAGAGACAGGTTAGAGACAGGTCCCAGGTTAGAGACAGGTCCCAGGTTAGAGACAGGTTAGAGACAGGTCCCAGGTTAGAGACAGGTTAGACACAGGTCCCAGGTTAGAGACAGGTCCCAGGTTAGACACAGGTTAGACACAGGTCCCAGGTTAGAGACAGGTTAGAGACAGGTCCCAGGTTAGAGACAGGTCCCAGGTTAGAGACAGGTTAGACACAGGTCCCAGGTTAGAGACAGGTCCCAGGTTAGAGACAGGTTAGAGACAGGTCCCAGGTTAGAGACAGGTCCCAGGTTAGAGACAGGTCCCAGGTTAGAGACAGGTTAGAGACAGGTCCCAGGTTAGAGACAGGTTAGAGACAGGTCCCAGGTTAGAGACAGGTTAGACACAGGTCCCAGGTTAGAGACAGGTTAGACACAGGTCCCAGGTTAGAGACAGGTCCCAGGTTAGAGACAGGTTAGACACAGGTCCCAGGTTAGAGACAGGTCCCAGGTTAGACTGAGAAACATAAAAACACCAACTGATAACTGATAAGAGATGAGAGATTCCGAGGGGAGGGGAGTTGAGAGGTTGAGAGGTTGAAATAATTAGTTTTCTCTTTATTTAAAAGACCATTAGTTCCTCTCTAAATGTTCTGTGTTTAACCTTGACTTTTTTTCCCACTAGGCTACTACAACCCCACAGCAATCTGTTTGACAGCTGATCTACAACACCTGTTACAGGCCTACTGTTTACAAGACATAGAGAAAATTCCTAACACATTTGTCAAAGATAGGTTTTGTCTGGTTATCCATTATATCAATAGAGCCATTTCCGACTCATATGTCATGTAAGAATGGATGGCGGTAAACGTTCTGCCAATGAGCCTGCTCGAGCGCAAGTTCCGTGAACGTAACATCCCGTCGCTCCGGTTCAGGAGGTGACACATAGGCGGAAAGCGACGGTAATTACATGCGGACTAAACCTCAACCCTCATGGTCCGTTAGTCTAAGTTTGCTAATTAAAATCCGGTCCCTGCAGACTAAGATTGGGGTGGGGCGCGATAATTAAGAACCGTGTTAACAAAAGACTGAGAAAATAACCGCTGAACAGAGTCCAATAACAATTAATGCGCTTTAAATTAAATTCTTCGAAATGTAGAACAAGTGACTCCGAGAGGGTATTTAACTTTCCCACGCCTCCACGCTCAGTTTGCGCTGCTGAAACACGGCCTCTGACCATGGAGAAAAATGTCAACAGTAAGGAAACTAAACGAATGGGGGAGCTTGAGCGATAGCGCACGCGCGCACACACACACACACACACACACACACACACACACACACACACACACACACACACACACACAATTCCCAAAGCTGTTTAGCATTACATGGCCCCTCGGGAATTTATGAGTTTTTATCACCTCCTGATGGCGCCCGTTAAGTGATTTGTTCACCTACGGCCCCCAAAGAGACATCTGTTGTTTTACATCGGCCATAACCCCGGAGCTTCCACCGTGTTTGAACTGTCTCTTTGGTTATGAGCTCCGGGCTTCGACATGCAAGCCATGCTCTCAATGGGGTAAAGGAGGGGGGAGAGGAGGGGGCGCAAACACCTTTAATGGTCTCTCATTCGCTCCAAGTGCAAGGCATCGGATCAATGCAGGTCTATTGCAATCACATAATGGGAAATCAAATAGCATTATCCCGCCACCCCCCTCCTCTCTCTCGCTCTCTCTCCCTCTCTCGCTCCCTCCTCTCTCCCATGAGATGGGAATTCAAACACCATTTTCTCCCTGAAATAGCCCGTGTTTGCTCTCGCGCTAAGTGAGCTTTTATGAATCATCTGCGTTCGCTTAATTACCACTAAAATGTCCCCCTTCGCATGTAATAACTTTCAATAACAGGAAGGACCTTCCCTACGCAGCTATTGGGGTCATTTAACACATTTTAGAGTGATAAATCACTCAACTCTCAAATTGCCTTCCCTCTTATTTTCTGCTGCAACACATTTCAGATTGTGTAGGCCTTTGTGTGTGATAGGCCACTAAGGCCAGATATCACCTACTGCAATATGCTACACTTTTTAAACATAAATATAAAGGACGTTTAATAATCAGGTATATCAATTTAAATGTAATGATCACATATGCCCCTTCAATTCATTCGACATTACGATTTTGATAGCCCAAAATGTTTAATTGAATTGCTAGCCCTATAATAAATTGAACAGCCGAAATAAAACAATCATTTAGCCTAATTAGGCCTGTCCTCTGTTCGTTTTTATTTTGTGCAATATTTCATAACCATTTGCTTAAGCCTTTATTGAAAGCAACAGACAGCATCATTTCAACATTAAGACGTTATACAAGGCCACTTACTTGCACGCGTGCCTCGGTAAGGTCCAGCCGCATCGCCAGCTCTTCTCTGGAAAAAAAAGAGGTAGGGAAATAAGTTACAATCTACCGTTTATGACCGGGAGCTTATACTGACTTGTTTTCTATCCTCCATCGTTAACAAAAGCCCACCATAGAATTTTTCAAACATATACAACCCACGATAAGACGGCCTTTATATTTTCCTGGCAATGGTTTGAGAGAAATTGTCCGGGTTATTGTGATATTCTTTCCATAATGGCTCTCTTATACAAGGGTTTTTCTTTAGAGTCACTGGAACAACATAATGGTCAACATAATGACATCCAAAGTACTACAAAGCCATCGAGCATTTTGCTGAAAGCAAATTGATTGCAATTTCGCCTTTGAAATAAACCACATCAATACAAAACATCGATCAAGTATATGCCTATCAATATTTTCTGACAAAAGTAACCTATGTTAAATATTATTATCCGAAGAATTATCCCGTTTTGTCGTGATGTGTTATTACTGCAGAAAAACGATAAAACAAACCGCCTGTCTATTCTGGAGCACAATTTTCGTGCAATATTTAAGACCATTTTAAATTCCCTTTTGCGCCATATTTTTATTCTATAATTTGGGGTACCTGAGAGTTATGAAATACTTTTGAATACTACTACCATAGCGTGTTGTGTAACATTAAAATTAATATGTCAATGTTTAAAATAACAGATCAGCACAAATGTGTTGTAACATATTGTTATAGAAACAAAATGGAAGGCTACAGCTATCTGAATTCGTAATGAGTTACTTTAATTCCTTGATGTGATTAAAAAACAATCAATAAGTCAGGCATTTGTCTATATGCGTAAAGAAAAAAAAACAATGCATGGGGGAACAATCTGTCAGACTTATCATATTGTGCTATTAATGCTGGAAATAATTTTGTGTATATTTTGTGTAAAAAATAGTGTATTCCCTGATATTGACACAAATTGTTATAGTAATGCCTATGCCCACAGAATTCAAAATACAGGTAGGCCTAGACTTTATTTGCTCAGAAAATAATACAACAGTTTATAGGGAGAGACGAGCTGTTGCGTCACCGCTTACACTAGTGTGTGTGTGTGTGTGTGTGTGTGTGTGTGTGTGTGTGTGTGTGTGTGTGTGTGTGTGTGTGTGTGTGTGTGTGTGTGCGCTTTTACCATTGAGCATGAGAAGGCCCAGAAACCTAATTTGTGCTGAATGTACTGGCATTACGCACACGGAAATACGAACTGCACCAGTTAATTTTCCTTATGAGATTAATATCAATATCACCTGTAACAATACGGTGAGGTAGATGTAACTTAGTGCTACCACTTTGAGCTATTGTGCTCTCTTTTGTAAGGCACTGGTTTGGCGGACAAGTGTCAACTCTCGAGTGTGAAATTATAGACGACATGAAGAATTACGTTTTGTACGGTCCTCAAGCCAAAAACAAATAAAATGTATAGGCCTATTGGTAACCTTGGCCACAGTGCCCAAGACACAAATATTTAATTCTAAGCTATTTGGACGAATGTAATCAACCCAAAATCCGCTTCAGATAGTCTTAGGCCTATATGAAATTACTGCACAATTTCCCAGTGTGTTTTATCCTTATCTTTTCTGCCTGCCGCAATAAGACTGTACAACTCCTCCTCCAGCTGGCTCGATCGGGGTAATCAGAGTCAGTCTGGGGGATGTTAAATCACACTGGACTGTTCTTACTGCATATAATGTTTCAGATGTCTATTTTATTTTATATTTGTCACTTTTTTGTTGTTGTTGTTGTTGTTGTTATTGTTGTTTGTGATGTGAGCTGCTGTAACGCCTTAATTTCCTCTCGGGCATCAATAAAGTGCCTATCTATCTATCTATCTATCTATCTATCTATCTATCTATCTATCTATCTATCTTAAGTTTAGATGGAGAAACATAGGCTAGGCCTATGTACATTTGTGACATTCTTTCATGCATTCAGCCGTCTATGAAGATAACATGCATATTTTATAAAACATTATTATTATTATTATTATTATTATTATTATTATTATTATTATTATTATTATAAGGCCTACAGGCTATGTGCTATTCTATGTCCATGTTTCCAGAGTTTGCGCTGTAGCCTACCTGGTAAACACGTCAGGGTAGTGCGTCTTATTGAAAGCCCTCTCCAGCTCCTCAAGCTGATAACTGGTGAACGTAGTCCTGTATCTTCTCTGCTTGCGTTTTAGCATTCCTTCCTCGGAGTCACTGCCTGCCGAGAGACACACGCTATCTTCCCCGTCCCTCACGTCCCCATCGCCGGCGTGGAGGCTCTCCCTTTCTTCGTCTTTCGGGGAGAGACCAGCTGTGTCCCCGCACGCGTCATCCTCTTTCCCCGCGTCCTCCTCGAACTTCAATGGGCCCAGCTCCACCAACCCCAGCCTCCCGTCCTCCGTCCCTCCCCCGGGGCTCTGGCCTTCCTCTCCCCGGCTCAGGGAAGCGTTCTCCCGGTATGACTTGCTGCGGCTGATGCTCACCTGCGGCGCCTGACTGATTTTAAGGCTCTCACATGTTTGGTCCATCAAGAGCCGCTCCCTGTCTAATTTCTCCCCGTGGTCGTGAACTACCCCCCGCCCGGGGTCAAGGTACTTTCCTCCGGGCCCGTAGAGCCGGCGCAGCTTGGGTGGCAGGTGCATGTCCGTGTCGAGAGAAAGGGGGTCTTTAGTTGAACCTGCATGGGTGCCAAAGGTATGAAGAGGTGAGGGTGAAGTGTGGGTGACAGAAAAATGTAAACTTGGGCGTAACAAGGAGCATATTTCGTTGCAAAGTTATAAGCACAAGATACCACAAGATACCACAAGATAACACAAGATAACACAATATAACACAAGAGCCCTGCACTCGAATAGTAAAATTGTCCTATAGGAAAATCAGTCATAGACAGATTTATTATGAGTTCTGTCTAAAGTTGCATGGAGATGACTCATCGGCGTTGACTGAGATGCAGATAGGCTATGCTTTTAGAGTGATCTCAACGCGAAAAAGTGAGAAAAAACACGATTAGTTCCCAAGCCATTTCATTGAATGTTTACGGCATTCTGTAGTCATTTATACCTTGGGTTTTATGATCATGTTATAAAGATCTTGCCCGAAAAAGACAAAAGCATAATGTATACGTGTAATAAGCAACACTTTACCGAGTTGGAGAGCCTTGTTTCTAGTGAGGGCTTTGCGGAGGGTTTTCTTACCTTCAGCCGGCTTGTCAAGCTCCCTTCTGCCGGGCAGAGTTGTCAAACTTTGCGTCCCTATCAGCCTCACTTTGCAGGGACTCCGGCGGCCCAATATACTGTCTATACAGTACGAGGAAAGCAGCGTGGGCGATTTGCTCTTGCATTCGCCTCGGTCATGGATATCTTCTTCAAAGTGACTATTCATTTTGATCTGTTAGGACCTCTTATTTGACAGGAGAGTGCGTAAAAGTGTTTATCTCTCTCCCTCTCTTTATTTTCCCTCTCCCTCGGTCTGACTTTGTTCTTCCTCTCTCCTCTCCCTCCACGGTTGTTAACGACAGACGCTATTTGCAGGCTCTCGCTCGGCTCTAGGCGCGCTCGCATTCACGCGTATTATCGCGCGCCTGATTGGTTCACGTGGAGTGAAAAGAGCAGCTTCATATATTTTTGCCATTAAAGTTAATTTGGGAGAAACGGAAAAAAGCTCGACATGGAGCTCTGCTCAGGTGGACTGAACTCGCTTTACAGCAGGCTTTTCGTTTTATTTACTTGTTTTACTTTTTTTTTTCTGGGATAGTATGGCTAAAACAATTCATGCCCCGTAAGGTACAGTGTATTGTAAGTAACATTTAAATATGATAAAAATGATAAAGGATTGAGAACAATGGTAAGAAAATGTATAGCAACAGTACGAAAACCTCATGATGCATAAGAAAAGGCTGTGGATAAGAATAGCTAATAATAACCTAATGATAATAATAATTATAATAACAACAATGATACAATTATAATAAACCAATTAAAAATACATCATTATAATAACAATAATGATTATTATTCGAATTGTAATACTACTACTACTAATAATAACAATAATAATAAAATAATGGTGACAGAATAAAATATAACATATTTTAGACTTATAAATAGGTTGCACTATCGAGTTATGAGAGGACTGTTTTGGTAAATAAACATGCCTTAGGTGATGTGGAACACGTTTGACGAGGTGAAATCTGGGCCGGAGTTTGCTGTGAACCTCGTCTCTAAACCTATCATGGCATACATCGTCTCTAACGTCTTGAACCTATACTTTTCGTTTTAGAGATTCTTTATTCCAATAATAACAAATCAAAATAGAAACATAGACTGTAGATGCATATAAGTACAAATAATAGTCTATAGCATAGCCTATAGGTCTATGTTTATCCTGCAGAGGCTCTTGGCCTCAATAGCCTACTCAGGACAAAACATAATAATACGATTTTTAGGCACTTACGCTCTCCTTGTCAACGGAACCCTTGGGTTATCTGTTAATATGATGAAACTATCACTATCCTAAATTATCAGCACAATTGGATACATTAATTATTGATTACACACACAATGCTCCAGACGCATCCATACACAATGTCTCAACTTTCTATTTGTCTTTACACACACACACACACACACACACACACACACACACACACACACCGGGCTAATTGCCTGGTCCCTGGGAATTGTAAAGGCGATCAAATGGCCGCGCGCGCGTATGATTGACTCAAAAAGTGAAGGTGGCGATGATGAGACACCGCGAGGACGCTGCGCGGGGAGCCGGGACACCGTGCAGGCCCGCGCCGGAGAGGGGGAGATGGATCGAGAATGTAATTTTAAATGAAAGTCTATTTAACCCGCTGCGAATGGCGTGACCCCATCCTCGCCTCCAAGCCCATTACTGTTAAAAGGATCATTTTCAGAATTCAATCCCAAAACTTCAACAAGCTGCAATTTACTCTTTCTTCTTCTCCCTTTATGTCCCTACCCAGTTACTGGTCTGCCACCGCAGCACATGAAAAAAGAACAATAAAAATATGTTCTGAAAATTGTAAAAACTTTTTAAGTTATAGCCTTATAACCTTTTGCTAGTTTGTGCTCCTGTGTGTGGAAATTCAAGTATGACATTGATCTTCTTGAAAGAAAATACATTTCGTTCTATGGTCATAGGTTAGAGCACAACAGGTGTGGGGGCCAACAATTGGCCAACAGGGCCAATTAACGTTTTCTTATGAGAGAATAGGCCTATTGACTTCATCAGGACATTTTGTGATTTGGTTTTTAAATGATTCAATGATGTTGATGCAAATTGCAGCAGTATGTGCACAAGTCATCTTAACTTGGATTTTGTTGCGCGCTGTAACCAAAGGGCTGTAACCGTGCTCCTTGATACTTACAAATAATTCCCCGCGTTTATTGTGTCAGGAATTTCTAAGCCTGTTTTTGCACTCAGATCAACAGAGTAATGAGAGTAATAACAATATAAAATGTTGTGTTTTTTCCTGCGTGGTCACAAACAGACGCGCGTAATACAGACGGGTATTTAGAGTCGCTATGTAATTTGGGGGCCACAATTTGATTCATTTATCCGCGCACTGTTATTAACCCGGGAAAAGAGATGTCAGCCGCCATTTCAGCCAGCAGGACATCCGTGCTTTGTTTAAATGCACTAATTACGTGCATACATTAGCGAGGGACGAAATAAGCGCAATTGTCAGATTTTCAATTTTAGGTCTATTTAGCGCGCCACGTGCGGGTGGAGAGGCAGTGCCCGTGGCTCCTGCTCCTTCCGTTCTCCCTTCCATCACCCGTTGCCATAGCCTGCCGTATTTTCACAACATCCTAACTTCATTATTTCCACAGCACCTGATCTAGGCCTCTATGTTATTGTGTTCTGCGTAGCATATTATGCTTTATAGCAGGTGTTGTATTGCGCAGTGTCTTATAACACTTTCGAAACATGTTTATTGTCCAATACTAATGTATGAGTCTATATCAGTATTCTACTCACTCATACCTTCAACAACCGATTCAGAATCGCAACAGGTCCTGCCAGTGCCCACACAGTATTTAGGCTACATTGCATGTTAACATGCAAATAATGGAGTATCGTCATAATAATCTGTATCTCATGTTGTACATGCTTTTTTTGTTTCCCACACAGGCAAAACACATTTGTGCGTTCTCTTGGAAAGCCGCTATCTGCAATTAATTGATTAGAGCCACACAAATGTCCACACAAATCTATGCGTCAAGGTTGAAACTCCCATCTCCATATTTCCATCCATTCTGCTGGCGCCATCTCCTGGACTGAACGGCCTCTCGTTGCATGTGGAGTGATCTGGAGATGCCAAATGGTCCGTTAATGACAATCACAGACTTATGAGCCGGAGTAAAAAAATGTACTAAAAAAAATGTACTGAACTGGCAGCAAGTGCTCTTGATTACAAAATGCGAGGGTTTATATTCCGAACTTAATTGCATATCTTATTCCATTAGGGTATTTAAAGCTGATATTCGATAATTAATGAATTCGCATTATTTAATCAACAAGTGGATCACGTTTAGGCCTACGACGCTTTCACTCATGATGTAAAATGTCTATGGACCGTATGAGGATTGAGCACATTTTGGTAAGAAGATAGTATCTACATAATCAGGTCAAGAAGATCATTCTGTAAAAAGTGTGTGTGTGTGTGTGTGTGTGTGTGTGTGTGGAGCGCACACACACCCACGCTCACGTGCGTGGGTGGAAGAGAAACAGAGAGAGGTGACTGACTGTCTTGCTAATTGATTGATTTATTGAATCGTGACAGAGGAGTGACATTTGCGAGGTTTACCCTGACAGAATTTGATAACGGAAATTTCCAGTTGTTCCTGGCAGTCTGTGGCATCGGTGCCGGTGACTTGTCTTCCTTCGCTATGACATAATTGGATGCTGCTCCGCTTGAGAGGGCGAACAGGAAAAAGAGAAGGAGAGAGAGAGAGAAGGGGGAGGGGGGCTTTTAAGGCGCGCGCGAAAGCAAAGTTAATTAGCGGTTATTAACAGCCCGCATAATGTGAGCGCGAGGGAGTCAATTTAATGACTTTGTTAGCGCGAGTTCAGAACGACAAGCGATGATCGGAACAACAAAGGCAATCGCGCACGCAGTCATCATCCGTAATTTCCAACAGTAATGCGGCCTGATAAAAAACAAAGAGCTCTAATTTCGCTCAACTGACTCGATAATTTGGCTTTATGTAAGGGAAATAATTGATGACTTAAACATTTCAACCCAAGATTAAGCTTCATTCTCCTCAATGATTAAGTAAAAATACACCCAGGCATATCAGTCTGTTTAAGGATTCTTCTGCCTTTGCCTTGCTGTTAGGCTATCTCCTTAAATAGGTGCCCCTGCTACTTGTGCTGCAAATCTGTTTGGGCCTTTTGTCTTCCATACTATTTTGAAACTATTGCAGATAATAATAATATGGGAAAGAATGGAAGAATGAAAATGTTGCAGATGCATAGAGCACAACATTTTGGACCTTTCAATCCACACTTTCAAGTAAGTACAGTGGGCTACCCAAATGTCGCGGTATGTGAATTCAATATCACAGAAAATGACCACTCTAAGCAGACTTTTGGATCGTTAGGTATGTAGCAACTGTTTGTGGTCCCCTATATACTGGGAGATATCCAAAGCGCGCACAGATTTTTGCGCATCATTTAATTCTGTAATACTGTTTACTTAGGGGAGAGCTGAGGTGAGATGTGCGGAGTATGCCGAGTTTAGCATCGATTCGTGGAACACGAGCCGTGGAATGGCCCGCTCCGCTCTTAAATTCATCGAAGGTGCATATAGGTCACGCACGCGGGCAGCAGCAATCTCATGGCCCCATTGTCTCCGTTGATTACTGCTTTGATAGCATGAATCAAGGGCTCGAGCCACTTGCCGTTAAGTCCCCATGCGTGTCTGCTGATACTGTAGCCACATAGAATATATGAACTCGAAGCGGGGGCGCGTAGGTTGACCGCACAGCCAGTTACGCGGTGTTTTGATGGGCGCATTTGCCCTTTTATTGATTGTGAGCCTTCATTTAATTTGACTGCGCCGCGACTGCCGAAAATTCCGTAAGAATCATCCCAGTAATGAGATAATCAAAGTAATATATGCAAAATAATTATCTTGCGAGCTTATCAAAACGGGCCTGCCCCCCTTGAATCTGAAGAAGTCCATTTATTCAGTTAGTGGCAATAATGCCCGCAAATCGCGCGATGCAAATGAAAGTTGATTAGGCTAAATTAAGGACCTCGCTGCTATCTGACCTTGTCTGAGTTTTATGTAAATCATTTTCAAAAATCGGTGTGAAAGGACATATTACATTATAATATGATAAAAATGGATTTGAAGACTAATCAGATAATATTTCCATAACTTCACAACCGTGCAGTGGTTATGATGAAACTCTCCGGGAAAAATGTGGTGAAATGGTTAGGCTCAGAGGCCTACGCAGTTTCAAAAGGAAAAAGTATGTGTCTAAATCGGAGGTCGAATATCTCAATGTCATATGCGCAGGGACGTTATTTAGGCTATTCCTCATGCCGGCAAGCTGATTAATTTAGGGCGAGGTGATTAGTTTATGGAGGAATATTGTTTTGTTTCTTTTGCAATGGTGATTGCATTCTCTTCTGCGTTCCCCACAGGGGAATGAAAGCCAAATACGACAGTCACATATGGATAGACATTAAACCACCTACATAGCCTACACTCGCTTTCACCTGGAGGAGGTGATCATAGGTTACAGCGCGCGGGGCTGAAGTTGAAGCTGGCCAGGCACTTGTCGCTGACGGGTTCAAGGCCCGATAAATTACTTAATTGTTCTTTTTTTTTTAGCGACACCCAGAGGCAGAAGCAGGTAGCATATCCTGTACACTGTAATGGTGATGGTGAGGGAAACAGTTCAACTAAAAAATCATAATGCCGTCAATGACATTTATATCCCAATGTAATGGGATATAAATCAATCAGCCATTCATGCATGATGGTTAAGTCAAGACTATCAAATGTTGAAAGTAAGATATAGCCCTATGTGATTCAGTAGTTTAGACACAGGGTAGTAGCCTACACTAGCGGTAGTGGTAGTAGTGCTTGTGCTTCTAGTATCTCATACCCTTAATCACTTGGAAGCCAAGCACTTCAAGCTGTCAGTATGATAAGGAAATGGAGATGTAAATATCAATATGAGGCTCTCTAACATATCTTTGTATTGATTTACCTCTGTTACCTCAGGAAACATATTACCCTCTAGAAACTGGGTAGCAGACACACCACAGTTGGCACAAAATGTCCACCACAGCACGCCCTGTGAGCAGGTAATGAGGCGTGTAGAGCCGCAATGTCCTCCTAAGGGGGTGTTCGGTCGGACTGGCTTTGGATCCTGATCACGGCTGCTGCCCAGCAACTCATCAGACACTTCATCTCAAATGAAATTAGTTCCCTGGCCAGAGACAAAATGGCGGTTGGTGGGTGTTTTGGCGGGAGCAGTAATGGCATTGGTGCTGGTGGTGTTTCTCTGTGGGTTAAAGGAGGAGGAGGATCGAGAAATGGGCTCAGTAACGCTGTGTGATGCCAATTTATTATATTCCCCCTCTCTTTCTCTCTCCATTGGCTACAGTGCTCCAAAGTTATCATATCTGTTTTGTTTTCTCTGTGGACAGGGAGTTGATTGTGAGCAGCGTGTGTGTGTGTGTGTGTGTGTGTGTGTGTGTGTGTGTGTGTGTGTGTGTGTGTGTGTGTGTGTGTGTGTGTGTGTGTGTGTGTGTGTGTGTGTGTGTGTGTGTATGTATGTATGTATGTATGTATGTATGTATGTGGGCTTTCTGTGTAAATGGTGTTTGTGTGTTTGCCAGAGGAGGAGGGTGCAGTGTATTGGTATGCCATCGGGTGTGTCTGCAGTTAGGCATGAAGTGGGAGACTTGAGGGAATGGTAGAGTCTGACAGGGATTGAGAGAGTGTGTTGGGGCACACAGGACCTCAAAGTGTTTGTTCCTGCCTGTGTGTGTGTGTGTGTGTGTGTGTGTGTGTGTGTGTGTGTGTGCGTTCAAGTATGTGTGAGTACATCTATCTGGGTGATTGTGTGCTTGTATCCCTAGCACCATCATTAGGTCTCCGGCAGCCCCAGTGTGGGGGTGGTAGCTGGGCTGCTCCTGCGGCCTGTCAGGCCCATTTAGTGGGAGAAAAGCGCTTCGATCTGGGGCTACAGGTCTGAGGGTCCCCAGCGGGGGGCAGCGCAGCCCTCCAATCTATATTGGATTTATTCCTGTCCCATCTCCAGGCCCCACACACCCCCTCAGTGAGGGAGTCATAACTGCACTCCCTCTGTCCCTGATGACACACACCCACACACACAAACACACACATCCCTGTCTCCATCCAGTACTTCTCCCGCAGAGAGGAAGTCATAACTGCACTGTCTCTGCCCCTGTTGGTGTTGTCACAGGGTCAAGGGAGGATGGGATTTAACAGACTCACACAAACACAGAGAGAGAGAGAGAGAGAGAGAGAGAGAGAGAGAGTGAGAACAAGAACCCCAAACGTTTCTTCATGCCCTACCGTATCTCTTTAGACATTCAGACATTCAACTGATGATACATGCTTCATTGGTAGGACACAGCTTATTTTAATAATATGCCAGACCGAAGTCCACTATCGACTGGAACCATCTCTCTACCTCTCTCTCTCTCTCCATCTCCTCTACAGCCGGTGATGAAGGACTGACCCTCCAGCAACCTTGAGCCCATTGAGTGGCGGTTCATCAGTATTATTGTTCCTTCAGCATGTGAACGGACCAAGACATCTTCTCCCTCCCCCATTTCCCTCTTCCATTTCCCTCTCCTCCTTTGCCTTCTTCCTGCTTTTCCACACTCTATTTAGTCTGCTCTCAGTCATCTCCTTCTATCCTCTCGCTGTCCTCTCCCTTCTTCCATTCCTCACACAGCTTGTTTCCCCTCCCTTGTCCTCCTCTCTCTCTCTCCTTCTCATCCTCCTCTCCT
>NC_139655.1:27868338-27910838 GCF_951799395.1 Argentina silus | reverse complement strand
CCTCCCGAAAAGAAAAGAAATAGACAAGAGGTGAATCGAGGGAAGAATGAGAAAAGGAAATTGATTCTTTTTGATACTGCTGGGGACATTTAGGTCCCATTTTGCCGTCTTTTGACAAAATGAACGGAATAAATTTGGCCTATAATGTAGATTTTTTTCCGTTTGTTTTGTTTTTTTGTCCAGATTCGATTGCATGTTTTGTCAATAGCCTGGTTTCAATATGTAAGATGTCAAGTTGTTAATTCAATTACCTCTTAGCTCTATGCTAATCATTAACGTCTCCATGTTAAACCAACCTGTATGTTAATTTTTTGATGGTTCTTGTCACACTTAACTTGATCAGTCACCATCACTAGGTGGTGAAACCAGTTGAAAATGATTGGCCACATGTAGGCTTAGACAGACCAACTGCCATCTTTGACAACACAAGTCATCCGCCGTATGCCTAGCTGAATCATTGTCATCTGACCCATTTGGTGTTTCAAAAGGTTGTACTTGTTTGGCTATGGTTTCGGTCACTGTTTGCGCACCTTCTGGCCACCCGATCCCAACCTCTCCCAACTCTAACCCGCCCCCCTCTCTTTTGAGAAACACAGGGGAACCCACTGGTTTCGTCACAGTCCGTGGCTGGTCTTAATTAAACCCATATGGAGAAAAAGCATAAATCCAGCCCTGCGCTCCTCTTTTCTACTCATTTCTTTACGGGAGGCGAGGATTGTGAGGTGGATGTAGGTTAAAGAACGCGTGAGAGTCACAGGAGAGTTAGTTAAGTTTTAACCAGTGCGTTGGACAGTCACTATTTGCTCCAGTTAAAAGGTTTCGAAAGTAAGCATAATGGCTGGGTTGAAGGTAAGGAGAAGTATTCAGTCAACTTGAACTCAACATGTAGGATATTATCAAACTTAGTTAATCTTACATTTTGCTTAAATGTTTTGACTTTAATTTACTTTATGTCTTTATCGAGAAGTTTCAAAAAGTGGAAATAAAGGTTTGCGATATTCACATCTAGATAACTAAATTCACATCTAGATTAATCTAAATAGCGAGATTTTGAATCTGATGTCTAATGTGTTAAATAGGCCAATGGGTTCACTAAAGTAAAAGGATAGAATATCTGCAGTCACATCTGCAGTGTTGCTGTCAAACGGCCTGCTCGTGCTCTAGGGGCGTTCCCCTCAGACCAATCAGAGCTCTGGATTCAGCAGCTGCCCAGATGTTGTCTGCGCGCCGCCGGTGTGCGATTGATCTCAGTTGTAGCCAGGCTAACCTACTATTGACAAACAACTTGTTATGTCTCTTTTTTAGTAGTCGGCACATAATCTGTAGGTCTAGGGGTCTGAGTCTAAGTCTGCAGTTTACATTTAGGCATAGGTCTTAGCTGAAACTGTCAAATAGGCGACAGTTGTGTGGAAATAGTTTTACATTTACATGTTGACCCTATCATTTGTGGGTAGGCCGATAAAAAATAAAAACACTGTAGCCTATGGTGGGGCGAGACGGGGCATTATTCTTCCTCCAAACTTTACGCACACACTCTACCAGTGGTTGGTCTCACGTGGACGCGCATTTATTGGAAACAGGCCGTCCCGTGCGCTTTTGCAGACCCGCAATGACTCAGCGCGATTTCCATGATTTGTGTGCGAGCCAAGTTCCTTATGTTCCCGAACAGGGACAGAAAGGGGGTCGTTCAGAACCGTCACGTAGGCAACGGTATTGTGCCAACTCGCAATCAGATGAGACAAGTGGAATGAGTATCACAATCAACATGTTATCAATATATTAAATCAAAAGATAACTCGAGTATAGCACATTATTGATGATGATGGCCATTCGTAATATACTTTATCTGTATAAGCCACTACATAGAGACATATCTAGAGGGAACAAGCCGATTTGAGTAGAGTGCTGTCAATGATCTGAAAATGCAGCCTGATATACCCAAATCAAGCAGAAGTTTGGTTGTCCTCAAAACTGATTTGAAATGTCATGTGACTGTCCACTCATGTGCAGTCTGTGTCTCCTCCAGTACATGAGTGGTTTTGGGAATGAATTCTCCTCCGAGGACCCTCGCTGCCCAGGATCCTTACCTGAAGGACAAGTGAGAACCTACCTCACACACAAACTGTCCCTCAACATCCCATACTGCAGTGAAACACTCGACTAACACCCCATACACACCTGTCCATCAACCTCTGTTGTGTCTCTGCAGAACAACCCTCAGGTGTGTCCCTATGGTCTCTATGCTGAGCAGCTCTCTGGGTCTGCCTTCACCTGTCCCCGGCCAGCCAATAAAAGGAGGTATCTATCTCTTTTACAGATTGACAGGAGCCTTCTCATTTATTGGTCCTCTATGTATGCACACGCACGCGCACACACACACACACACACACACATACACACACACACACACACACACACACACACACACACACACACACACACACACACACACACACACTCTGAGCTCATTTGTTTCTGTTCTCCAGCTGGTTCTACCGTATTCTGCCCTCCGTCCGACACAAGCCCTACACCGCAATGCACTGTGGGAACCTAACAGAGAAATGGGACGAGGTGGAACCAGATCCAAACCAGGTATGGAGAGAGAGAGAGAGAGAGGGGGGGGGGGTAGTTTTGGAATGCACATTATATACTAATAAGTGATTTCAAGATTCAAGATTCAAGATTCTTTATTTGTCACGTGCATATAAGTATGCAGTGAAATGCAAAAGTGACAGTGCCACAGAGGAGTGCAAACAATACATTTAAAATAAATAGAATAGAATAAATAGAATAGAATATAAACAGCAGATTTCTCTCCCATAGCTCCGATGGCTACCATTCATCATCCCTAAATCTTCGGAGAAGAAATTGGATTTTGTGACGGTAAGACGGAGAACTAGTTTCTCCAGAGATTGGCTGATTCAGCAACACGCTCTCTTTTCCTTGATTCTGATTGGTTTGTTCTGTCTCAGGGTCTGCACACTTTGTGTGGAGCTGGGGACGCCAAATCTCGCAACGGGATTGGCATCCACATGTTCACCTGCAACACCTCCATGATTGACAGGTGTGTGTGTGTGTGTGTGTGTGTGTGTGTGTGTGTGTGTGTGTGTGTGTGGTGTGTGTGATTCCAATATGTGTTACCATTACCCATATTTATACAAACGTATGCACCATACTATGTGTCCAATTTCACACACTAAATATGGTCTCTTCTTTTCAGGTGTTTCAACAACTCAGATGGAGACTTCCTAATTGGTTAGTCCAAATGCCTTTAACATTGTTTGCATAAATAGTCTTAAGAAGAATGCTTTTGCTATAACCTGATGCCTCCTCCCCCCCCCCCCTCTCTCTCTCCCTTTTCTCCCTCTCAGTGCCCCAGCAGGGTGAGATCTTGGTCACCACAGAGTTTGGGAAAATGATGGTTGAGCCCAACGAGATCTGTGTCATCCAGGTGAGCTCCTCCCTGTCACCTCCCTGTCTCCTCACCTCAACTCCTCACCTCACCTTTACACCTCCCATTCACCTTTGACCTCCTGTCCCCTCTCACCTGTGTGTTCCAGCAAGGAATGCGCTTCAGTGTGGACGTGTTCGGGGAGACCAGAGGCTACGTGCTAGAGGTGTATGGAGCCCACTTTGAGCTCCCTGACCTGGGACCCATAGGTGTGGGCCGCCTCTCTACCTCCTCCCTATCTCCATCTGTCAACACTACACTACACACTGCTCCTCCCTCTGACTAGTATCATACCTCACCTCCCCCTTTCATCTCTCCTCTCCAACCCTTATCATGTCCTAGTCCTACACTGTTCTTGTGAGACCCCTGGTCTGATCACTGTAATGTCTGTCTACATGTCTGCTATATAGATATTACCATCCATGTCTTCATCACTGACTTCTATGACCAAACAACCATACTAAGTGGCCTATTCGTTTCTGACCTGTGAACCAATGATCGTCACAGGGGCCAACGGCCTGGCCAATCCCAGGGACTTCCTGGTTCCTATGGCATGGTACGAGGAACGCACAGTGGTCACCGGCTACACTGTCATCAACAAGTACCAGGGCAAGCTCTTCTCCAGCCAACAGGTGTGTGTTTCATGTGTATGCCTGAGTGAGTGAGTGTGCGTGTGCATGTATGTGTATGTGTGTGTGTGCGTGTGCTTGCGTGGGTACGTGTGTGTGTGTGTTTGTGTGTGCGTGTGTGTGTGTGTAATGCATAATGCATGTCCATGTGAGTGTGTCAGTTTGTGTGTGTTTGCACTTACAGTTGTAGAGTGTGTTCCATGGCAGCAACCTGTCGCCTACATACTTTGGTTTCTTAATGATCTGTGTCTAGATTGTTATGGTGCGTCCTGTCAATATTAATAGGTGGAAACAGACTGGTTGAGGCCTATTAGCAGCTAGCTGCATTTTTCTATTGAATTGAATCTATTGAATTGATATGAAACGTCAGACTGTTGTGAGATCAGCAGGCTCTTGTCTCAGCTCCCTTACCAGTCTTAATCATTCATAATTAGTTAACGCATCCCGGAGTTACAGCCAGATACCTGCATATCTTTTCATCGGAGGAAAAACGTTTCTCGCGTTAAGCATTAATTTTAGCATATTTCACTCGGGAATGATTTCCCCCCTGAAACATCCTGTCAGGCGGGTAATTGGATCGACTCGTTATGTCTGACAGGAGGGTTTTTACAGAGACAGGGAGGGGGAGGATGGGGGAGGAGGGGTGGGGTGATGTAGGTAACCGTGGAAACGATTTTGAGCACAGTGTCTGTGCTTATTCAGAACAGAGAACACATAGGGAGGGGTGTGTATACCTGACCCGTCCCTCATTATTTACCCCCCTTCCTCCCTCCCTCCCTCCCTCCCTCCCTCCCCTTACTCTCTCTGTTTCTCCCTCTCTACTTTTCTCTGGGACTGGGTTGTTGGCACTGACACACTCTGCCCCCCCCCCTCCTTAGACTGGTAGGTGGGTGGGGGGACACAGAAGAAGGAAGGGGTGGTGCGGGTTGGAGGTGTGTGTGTGTGTGTGTGTGGGGTGGTGGTGGTGCAGGCTTCGTCTCGGGGAAGGGGCTGCTGCGTCTCGTCCTGCTGTTTGGTCCTCCTGCAGAGAGCTGAAATTGCTCAAATTAACTTATTATTTGCTTGACTGGGCCAATATGTTTGTGTTTTGTGTGTGTGTGTGGTGAGTGTGAGTGTTTTCTTTTCTCGCTCCGTTTTAATCGAGTCTGGCAGAGTTATCACAGGAACTGTAATGCCCAAAAGATTACCTGCCTTGGGGTCCTCAAACCCCCTGGGGTGCATGGTGACTTTGTGTGTGTGTGTGTGCGTGCTTGTACTGTATCTGAGTGTGTACCAGTAACTCTGAGAGTGTAAGGGCGTGCACGCATGTCTGTGTGTGATTGAAAGTGTGTGTGTATGTGTGAGATGAGGGTACAGAGGTCAGCAATGAAAGCAGCTTGAGCTGGAATGAATTATATTGATTTTAGAGCTGCCATTGAATGTCTCTTTCACAGCGACATTATCAGAACAGAACTGCTATATAAAATTGCTGTGTGGTTTTAACAATCAAGATAAAGAAATATCTCTACACCGCAACCGCCTCTCCTTCCCCTCTCTCCACTCTCAATAAGCCTCAAACCAGTGAAAGTTTGGGAAAGTTTGATTGTGAAGCCAATTATAGCATAATACCTGGAACTGAGTATCACAAAGAACAGGGCGAATGGAAAGAAAGGGGGGAATGAAAGAAGGCATCAAACGCGTTTCAAAATCAGCCTCTATCGTCCTTTCCACTTTTTACTTTATGTCATGCCGCATTTCGTCTCTCTGTGAATTTAAGAAGACAAAGATGTTCATTGTTCTGTTTTTTTTGTTCCTTTCAATTGTTCAATTGAATCCCTTTAATCGGATGTGTGTCAGGCTTGTGTTGTTCATGGTGTTTGTGTGTTTTGTAGGATTTCTCTCCGTTCAACGTTGTAGCCTGGCATGGCAACTACACGCCTTACAAATACAACCTGGAGAACTTCATGGTCATCAACAGTGTGGCCTTCGACCATGCGGTGAGAGCCACCACACACACACACACACGTACACATATACACACACACACGCACACACGTACACACACACATATACACACACACACACACACACATACATGCACACATATACACACACACACACACACACACACACACACATATACACACACACACACACACACACACACACACACACACACACATACATGCACATACATGCACACATATACGCACACACACACACACACATACATGCACACATATACGCACATGCACACATACATGCACACATACATGCACACTCACACACACGTACACACACATGTACACACACATACATGCAGACGTGTACACACACACACACACACACACACACACGCACACTCACGCACACACACATGTACATACACATACATGCAGACGTACACACACACACACACACACACACACTCCTGTTATTGCCACACAACTGAGGTTGCCGGAATTGGTTTTCAGTACAGCATGGTGGGGAGCTCTACATTTCAATGACATACACAGCAATGACACAAGACAGACAACACAGTCCAGTACAATACACCATTCTGACTCTGACCCATCCCCTGTATCTATGTCAGGATCCCTCTATCTTCACGGTGCTGACGGCCAAATCCACTCGCCCAGGAGTGGCCATCGCTGACTTTGTCATCTTCCCCCCGCGCTGGGGCGTGGCTGACCGCACCTTCCGACCCCCCTACTACCACCGTAAGACCCTTTACCTTCTATGGCCACAGTAATGGCCACAGCTAGTCTGGAAAGGTTAGACCTGAGGTTAGACAGCACTCCAGCACAGGGGTAATTTCACCTGTTATACCACCGACACAGATTGGCAATACGCCTGCATTTGGACTTGCGTCTGAAAACAGAGCCCTAGTTGTATCACTCTAACTCTTACCTTAGCCTCACCTGACATGAACTGTAGATTCAGAGTGAGTCAGCTCATACACCTGTCCATACAGTCTGACAGGCTACTGCACACTTTAGTCCGTTCTAAGTGGCCATCTAGCCTACTCTAGTAGTGTTGTTCTTACATGGCCATCTAGTGACTACCCCTGGCATTTGTGTAGTGTTGTGTCAGAGCTCCCCCTGTGTGTTCTGTAGGGAACTGCATGAGTGAGTTCATGGGCCTGATCAAGGGCCACTACGAGGCAAAGGAGGAGGGCTTCCAGCCAGGAGGGGGCAGTCTCCACAGCATGATGACCCCGCACGGCCCAGACGAAGGCTGCTTCGAGAAGAACAGCACCACGCCTCTCAAACCAGAGAGGGTGGCTGAGGGGACCATGGTAAACACACGCACTCACAAATACTTTATTTCGATTCCACAATGACAAGTGAGATACTGAAATATATTCAATATATACACGGCAATGCACTCATTCTAGGCTGACTGATTCTCATAACCATTTTAACAAGCAAAGTAAACAAAGTGAAGGATCGTCTCTGTCTTGTGCTTTCTGACCTCCATGAATGGTTGATTCTGTTACCTGTGACATTCCCCCCTCCCCCTCCCTCTCAGGCCTTCATGTTTGAGTCGTCCTTCAGCATGGCGGTCACCAAGTGGGGTCTGGAGACGTGCCAGCGGCTGGACAAGAGCTACTACCAGTGTTGGGAGCCGCTCCGCAGCCACTTCAACCCCAACTGGAGGCCCAGCAAACAGTAGGAGAGAGGCTAAAGGCGGATCCAGTACACACAATATGACCGGGTGTAGGGGACCAGTGAGACAGGCATTCATCACTATTCTACCATGGCTCAATCAATTTGAACGCACTTTGACCTAGTGTCCTTTGCTCTCTGCCTATTGCATTGAATGATCAGTTCATTAGCAAACCTTACACAGGAAAAAGTTAATAAATAAATGTGGATGTATGTCTTTGAAAGTGTCTCTTTAAAGTGATAGTCAACAACAGGTCAAGGACTTCTGAGTGTTACAGACCAACTCCTGCACATTTTACAGGCTACTGCCGCACATCATTGTCACTTATTTCAGTAAAAAAAACAAAAACAACATTAATTTTGGTTCTTTTCAACATCCACCAGCTTGAGTTCGCAAAAGTCCAGACACTTGTTTTGTTTTTAACAATAACGTTTATTTAGATATTAATAATAGTTACACTTGGACATTATTTAACACTTTACATTGGAAGTCTGTGATGTGTGCTCAATACACCAGCTTCAACTTGCGGTCTACTTTCCCAGCCTTGATCTCCTCCTCTTTCCTGTCCTGGAAACACAAAATGGGAGAGGGGTGGGGGGTAAGTACAGCCATCAGGTCACCATGGAAACAGAGACAGCAACATTGCCTACATAACCCCCATCAATATAACTCTCTGCGTTTCTTTTATTATTTTTTTCATAAAATGAATGAACATCTTATGAATTTCAGGCCTTCTTTCTCCCAATAGAGAAATAGCAGGAAATTACAGCCCAGCTTGACAATAGCACTCAGTAGCAAGGTCTCGGTGACATGTCTCTGAAGGGAGACTCAGGGAGGGAATTTCAATAACAATAGAGAGAAAATGAGGCGATGCCATCTCAACTGAAATGTCCTCTTCACCGTTACAGAGTGAGAGAAATGGTGGCGGAGCTGAAGAACAGATGAGTTCAGTGTGAACGAGGGGCTCATTCGCCCCTGACTATATTTCTAACAAAAAAAAAGGTATATTCAAAAATAATATTAAAAAAAGATTAACTGAAATAACCTGGTAGGTATAAATGACTGATGAGGTGAATCAGGACTGTCTGACGCATCGCTCATCTCACCACTAAAACACTGCACTTTATACTCTGAAGTTGATGACAGACAGTGATCAGTGTGATGATAATGCACAAATGTAGGCCTGCGTTATGTTTCATGTCTGGCATACAGGCCTCTTCAGCTCCAATTGATCATTTAGAAATTGAGCTTTGAGTGGATTTTCTCAAGTGGTGTTGGACTGGATCTGAGGAACAGCAAGGAAGGGCTTTGATAACTTGTTATTTGCGGCAACATTTCATAAAGGGAGAAAGGTCACCTTCCAAGGTGTAGATGTGAATGTACCTCAAAGGCTCCAAAAGGCAGACAGTCAGCGTTCTACATAGACAACTACAGTATGCAATGTACATTTCTAGCATAACCACCCTCACTGTGTGTTCAATGTAGGCTAGGCCTACCTAGGTTCAATGACTAGAGCACACATGACGATGATATTCAAGAAACAAGACCCTTGCAGATAGAAACTATTTACACAGAATAGATGGACTCAACTCTCTATCCATATGAAGAAGAGTCAGGTTTATTTTACGACACTAAATGTTTCAATCAACCGTTGAAGCCCTGGGTGTGTTGTCAACACTGTAATGGGAAGGGTGTAGGCTTAGTATGGTAACCTGGTCCTGGAAAGCTGTTGGTGGGCAAGCTTGGGTTCCAGCCTTGCTCTAAAAACACCTGATTCAACGAACCAAGGTCTTTTGATGAGAAGGTAGGCTATCATCTCTAACCAAACCAAGCCTTCCACCTCACAGTGTTGAAGACACACAGCTGTACTGAGTGAAAGATTTAGAGCTTCTGGCGGATCTACGCTGCACATAACAAACGTCATTCTCCATTCCACGTGGAGTGTTGATCTGATTCCATCCCTTCTCAATCATTAGGGCCTATATCTGCTACGTTCTGAACATTCTAGACCTGGGAAATATCTAGTAAGGAAGGAGGGTGCATGTCTTACCCTGTCTGTTTTGAAGACTTTGTACCAGACAAAGAGGGGCAGAACTCCGAAGAGGAATCCTACCATCGATGTCTTGTTTGTGGGTCTGAAATGGGGGTAGGGGTTGGTACGTGCATATATCCAGCGTGTGAGGGCAGGGTCTTCCTGCGAGTAGAGGCAAAAGAGAAAACAAGACATACGTAAGGGAGGACATCAATGTATTAAGGTTTGTGAGCATAATATTGATATACTGATCTTTTTTATTTGTTCTGTATGTCACATCCTTATTGCTGTAATGTGCACTGGAAACCTAAATAAACTTGAATATTGCAAAGGGTTAAGCTAAATTAATTACGAAAACAAATGGTATTGTGGTTAGGCATCTGTAATATTCTCATAATATAATTAGGTGCACAGGAAGTTTGTTTATCACAACATGTTCATGGGCTCAAGCTTGTTGATTCCTGTCTAGCTAGTCAAAGATAAATGAGTTGCACATTTGAGGACAATAGACGTTCTCAGCTAACTCATGGCTTTCAACTAAACTACCAACAACATTATAGTAATCATGAGTTTTGCTAGCTCGTCTCCCCCACAACCAGACGGGCACCATTAGCTCCCAAAACCCAACCACAGCTCGGAAAAGTAAACAGATGTGAAAAGCTTGCCACATATCCATATGCGGCGATATGCATGTCATTTCCCCAGTCAAGTGATATTTCATGATGAATTGGTACAAGGTCATGAGAAACGCAGCTACCTAGCTATATCAGCAAGCTACTGGTGCTAGCTGTGACTTGTGGCTAGTACTAGTAGCTAGCTAGGTGACTTACGATCAGCGCTTTTCTGTTGGGGTCGTTGAGCTGCGTCTGGTATTGTCTCTTCAATTGCGACTTGAGTGCAGCCCTCTCCTCCTGGGCACGCCGCTGGTCCGGCGAGAGGTTGAAATATTCAGCTGGGTCCAATGTTTTTGGCAGAGCCGCCAAGGGCGCTTCTCTATAGTCCGCCATGTTTCAGAATTGAAACAGACCTAGGCAACGTGAACACGTCAGTCTCGCGTTATGACACTGTTGACGTCTACTGTGAGCGTGTTTGAAAGAATTTTTTTTTTTTTTTAACAGTTTTGTACCAGCGCTGTGCCGATCTGCTCCTTTCAATACCTGTTGAATGACGGGGATAAAATCTGTTCGACTTGAGATTTAAGAGTCGCGCAGTTTTTAGAGCAGGCGCAATGGATCCCCACAGTTCGTTCTCACAGACTGCGTGTAACAGCAAGTACCTTCATTGTGGGAGGCACTTTTCATGACCAATCATGAATGTTTTCTTGACAGATGTGTACCTGAATCAGAAAAAGCCCTATATGCCGCAGACTATATGTAGACTGTGGCAGGATATACGTCATTATGGTATTTCAGAGATCTATTGATTGCACATATATGTTCAGTTGATGGTTGTGTTATGTGATGATTATTCTTTATATGAGAATTCATAAGACATTTTTATTGAGGATTTCAATAGCCCTCATGTTGTCACCGTCATGTTTTCAATCCCTGCAGTGAAGAATTGCATTTCATTGTCCAACTTGAGACTTCACAGATACACTGCCTCCCCCGCCTGTTCTCATCTAGCCTAGCCTGAATTGAAGTCGGATTCAATTCAATTCAAGTCAAACGTCAAAACGTGCACCCCCACGACGCTTTACATGCCCAGTGGCTGCGCGCCCCCCCCCCCCCCCCATTCAGATGTCCTATGAAATAAAAAATTCACAGTTTGTTTATTTACAATATATGTATTCCCTTTCAATCTGAAGAAAGATATCGGACCATATCCCCACAGCTGCAATTTTCAGCCTTACACCGTCTTCTAGTAGGCCTACCCATGGCAACATCAAGCATTTTCACACACTGGTTGACCCAGCAGGGAGCTTAACGGTCATGAACAAAACACTGGACTTCTTTCAAACCGAGTGGAACGAGGTGGCCCACAAAAGCCGGTTGAACACAGAAAGGGTCGGTTTGGTGCCAGCGGTCTACACGCAAAACCAGCTTCTGGACAACCAGTTAAAAAACGCACAGCAGGAAAGGGACGAGTACAAGCAGGCAGCCTCGACCATGGGAGAGATACGTGTCAAACTCCAGAAAGCGAGAGATTTCCACCGTCTACAGCACAAGCGTGTGGTCCAGGAGAAGAACAGACTGTACCAATGTATATTGGTTTGTGGTGTTGTTCTATTGCCATCATCAACAACCCTCTCAAGGCCCACAGCCTGCCTGTCAGCTGCCTGGCCCTGCACCCCAGTACGCTAGTGTTAGCATCCGCCAGTGATGACTACCTATGGAGGCTGTGGGGTCTGCCCGAGGGGGAGCTTATTGCTACAGGTGAGGGGCACACTGACTGGCTCTCTGGCGTTAGCTTCCACCCTGACGGGACAAAGCTGGGTACCACTGGGGGAGACGCCAGCCTCCGGATCTGGGATCTGTCGCTGGGCCGCTGTGTGCTGACTCTGGAGGGCCACACTGGGGCTACATGGGGCTGCTCCTTCCACTCCTGCGGTGACTTTGTGGCCTCTTGCTCCATGGATGACACTGTCAAGGTTAGTGAGTGATAGGCTAAGAGGCATTCTGCGTTTTGCTCTTGTTCTGTCATTCATATGCTCTGTTATGCTTTTTTCCCTTTTCCTCCAACACTGTATCTTGGAGCTGGAGCTGAGCACACCGAATTGTGTACACAGTCGCAACTGTGCATATGACTGTATTGAGTAAATGTTACATAGTTTTGGTGATAATTATTATGATCCATGTATCCAGGTGTGGGACCTGCAGAGTGAGAGGTGCCGCTACACTCTATGTGGACACACAGGCTCGGTCAACAGTGTACAGTTCCTACCCTTCTCCAACACCCTCCTCACCTCCGAAGCTGATAAGACCGTGTCTCTGTGGGATGCCAGAACCGGCCTGTGTGCCCAGACCCTCTATGGCCATCATAGCTCCTGCAACCATGCCACGTTCAACTCAGCCGGTGACCTCATCGCCTCCTGTGACTCTCGCGGCGTTGTCATGCTGTGGGACGTGAGGAGGGTGGCGGCTCCTGCCATCACCGTGGAGACAGGGCCGCATCCTAGCAACCAGGTGGCCTTCAGCCCTTCGGGCCAGACGTTGCCGGTTGCCGGGGACGACGGCGTGGTGAGGACGGTGGACCTGGCTTCATCACAGGTGGTCTGTGCGCTCAAGCATGAGGATGCAGTACAGTGTGTTGTTTTTGACCACAAGGGGGGGTATTTGCTTTCTGGAGCTTCTGATGGACTGATTTATGTGTGGTCATGAATCATGATGGTTAGGAATCCTTTAAAGACACATGTTAGGAATCCTTTAAATACACACTTATAATCAGTGTAATCAAACATACCCAAATTATCATCCATGTATTTGAATGATATGTGTTCAAGACTACTCAATAATCTTGAAGTTGAACAATAAAACATACAGCCGCTTTCTATATTGTGTCCCTGTGCATTCAAAGATTGACAAAGATAGCTGTTGATGAGAAGACACACCATGCCTAGAATATTAATTTGAATCTCAAATGCAGACGCATGATACAAGCAGTCCATTCAGTGCAGTGTATTCCAGTAAAGAATGTCCTCTGAATGTCAAATCAAAACCACCAGAGTGCGATATTGCACTGTGTTGCACACTCACATTTTCTTGACAACGAATAACAGTCAACAGTCTTACCAGCAAAACAATGGAGTTGAATAATTGTAGAGTTGACAGTGTAGTTTAGAAAGGGAATATGCCAAATAGATGTGGTCTTAGCTGGTAGCACATGCTCTCTGTCTGTCAGTAACTCCAGCCATGCTTAGCAGTTCGTGGAAAAGGAACACTCTTGAGTGTGTGTCCACCATACTGAAATAATTATGGGCACATGCTTGAAGTGTGAAAAGCTTGCTCTTGGGACCTTGCTTCCACAGGTTCCACAGGAAGAACTTTGCTTCTACAGGTTCTAGCACAAACTGTATGGTGAGCCATAGTGATGTACACATCAGGCAGGTAATGCTGACATATTTGATGTGATGACATCCATTGTGCAGGGATTATATTCAAGAATAGCTTTTAGTATTTATATTCAGCAGACATATGTGGAGCATTCTGTAGAAGTAGAAAGTTTTCTTTCAGTTCCATATTTCAAACGGTACCCTGCATGTGTTTCTGTCTGTCTGTTTGCACTTTTATCAGTTCGCCCCCTGGTGGGATAAAAGTCAGATATATCCAAAGAGAAGCTGAGAGGAAAGCGCTGATGCTCTGTTTGTTGTTTTGGTTTTTGCATTCTAGGTCCAAACCCTTTGGTTCCTGTGTAGTCACTAGCAAGTCAATTGGCTGATTGCAGTAGAATTGGATATGCCAGGGCCCTCAAAACTCCTGCTGAGAGAGGTCTATGTAGGGGAAGGGCCGGGGGTAGCTCAGGCCGGAACCCTGGATGATTTATCGGCCTCGCCGGAGAGCTAAAACACCACCCACTCTGTGGTAGTCAAACAGCCATTTATGACTTCCAAATTCAATACGGAGGCCTCT
The DNA here is from genome assembly GCF_951799395.1 of Argentina silus. NCBI lineage: Eukaryota > Metazoa > Chordata > Actinopteri > Argentiniformes > Argentinidae > Argentina > Argentina silus. Next base: position 27,896,510 of record NC_139655.1, on the reverse strand, counting down.
CTCTCTCCTGCCAACCAGCCTATTTTCTCCATTTATGTCCAGTAAGAGATTTCGCAGCAAATGAAAAAATAATGTTCCTGGCACCTGTGTGAAGCACTAAAGTTTTGGAGTTGAACTTGGCCAAGGAAATGGTTCTGTGGCTCAGTAACCTTAGTGGATGTAAGGTCGACAGTCTTTTCATGGAGCAGTTGACATTATGTCCTCTCTCTCAGTCATTGACGACATGTTCACCATGACCGACCTTCACAAATAACCGCAGGACATGAATGTGGCAGGCTTAGAGAGAGAGAGAGAGAGAGAGAGAGAGAGAGAGAGAAAGAGAGAGAGAGAGAGAGAGAGAGCGAGAGAAAGAGAGAGAGTGTTAGGGGAGGGGGAGGGCGGGGGGGGGGCTATCTTTGTATAAGTGTATAAGGGAGTGATTCTAACTTAACCACCATAGTCATTTATCTGCAGTACCTCATGTCCCCTGCTAGAGTTCAACCCTGTAATTAGCCTCAGTAATCAGAACGACTCGTTCTTTTCACATCTTTTACTGCTTAAATAGGTTCTCCTTATCACCCTGTCTGGAAAAGTGGAGGCAGGTTCTTCTTCCTTCTCATCTAGTACCTGGAAACGGCTCCTCTCTGTCTAAGGCTTCTCAGTGAAGTGTCTTTCTCAGTAAAGACTGTATGCACCACCAATTCAGTGCCACCGCCTAGTAACCTAGGTGTTATACTCATCTCATCTCTACAGTACTTATACATAAACAAGAAGCATTTAGAGTTCTTGGTAAATCGCCTGTAATTTGCCACTACCTTGTTTACCTTAACCCAGATGGCTGAGAGGAGAGGATTCATAACAGCTACATTGCCACCATATGCGCACATCAACCCCACCCTTGAATGGTGTCCCCCCCAGCTCTTTGTTGCTACTGCAGCACAGCAGAGAGACTCATCAGCACCAAACTCCAGTTGCCAGGGCGGAGGGATAACGAGAGAGGGGGAAAGAGAGAGAAAGACATGCTTTTCTCATCAGGCTAAATTAGACATGGGCAGAGTGGTGGCTGTAATCACAGTCAGCTTTTCTCCACTGATTTTTTTAGTGTGGGGATTCTCCTCAGACCTTACCAGTGATTTGCGTAAATACTGCTCAAACAGACGATTATATGTTATGGAATGAGATGCATTGTCTTTAGGAGTTATGTGGTCCTCTGTGGCTCAGTTGTTATAGCATGGTGTTAACAATACTAAGGTTGTGGGTTTGATTCCTGCTGGGACCATATATACTGAAAAATGTATGCATTCACTGCAATGTAAGTTGCTTTGCATAAAAGCAATAAATGGCATATATTATGAATTTGTGTTTCAGTGCAGGGGATAACTGGTAAACAGAGAAGGGAGGGATCCGTGGAGCTCTTTGCTGTGGTCATGGTTCTTAGAAATGGTGGGTGGGGGGTGGGGTGTCTCTCTTTCTACCCCACCTCATCCACAGTAACCGTCCTCCACCCCCATTACCTCCACCTCCATTTCCACCCTGTCCTCCACCTCCACTTCCACCTCAACACTTGAACTCTGAGGAACCATAGTAATCTTATCAGAGGTTTCTCCTCTCTCCTTCCCTGGTGGAAGAACTGAGGCTTATTAGGATTCAGGGCCTTCCTCTCCTGCCCTCTCGGCTCCTCTCCCTGCTGACAGGACTGTCTTACTCCCAGTCAGGAACGACCTTGGCATCACAGCAAAGACAGCAAAGAGAGAAGAATGAAAGAGAGAAAACTTAACGCTCTGTCTCACTCTGCTCAACTTGAGCTCTGGTCATGTTGAGCTCTGCTCTGTGCTGCGCTGCACTCTCTGTCTCTGTCTCTGTCTCTGTCTCTGTCTCTGTCTCTGTCTCTGTCTCTGTCTCTCTCTCTCTCTCTCTCTCTGTCTCTCTCCTGCCAGTCAGTTGGCATGTTGTTAGGCTATTCAAGAGCTCACTGGGATAGTTGTACCATTGTTAGAGGCAAGCCTATGGTCTTTATACTGTATCTCTGTGTTAACTGGCATATCTGTGTGGCATGAAACTCTATTTGTGTGAGAGAGAGAGAGAGAGAGAGAGAGAGAGAGAAAAAACAGTGTGACTGTCGTGGGGGCGAGATTTGTCCGTTATAACAAACCAGTATGTGTGTGAATAATGAGTGATGGCACCATGTTCTCTCTATAAAGGTTACTGTAATAACCCTGTCAGATTGATCTCCCCTGTCTCTGAATATTCCCTTCTTGATACATCAGTATTCTCCCTGATATATGATAGTATACTGGGGCAGCAGGTCACACTCAGCACTATTGCCTGCCTTAATGTAGAGCAGAGATTGAGCCTATAGCAATGACTCAGCATACATCCATCATCTCCAGAGAGAGCCAATGATTAAGTCTTCAGGGATTGCAATGTCAAAACTGTCAGCAATGATAAACCTAATCGTGCTCCATGCGCCACCGTTTATCTACCAATGTTGGTCATAGCATTTAGCATTTAGCACTGAGTTAGGAAGAATTGTACTGCTTGGAGATTAATGATATTGAGTGTATGACATTGGGGTTGACGTCAGGTGCTATGAGGTTATTAGAAGAAAAAGGCTCTATATTTACCATGTAAAATATTGAAAAATATGTGAAATATTCTAAATGTTGTTGTGTTTTGAGTCAAGGCATAAGCTGAGGCCCATTCCCATCAGCAAGGGCATCTAATGTATGGTGGAGCAACTCTACAACTGTTGAATATCCTCACTGTATGTCTCGGAAAATATGTTGTATTAGCCTATCCAGGGCCGGATCATGGTCCCGTGAGGCCCCTGGGCACATGTCTTTTGGAGTTTCTATTTTGAACTTCTCTCTCTCCTCAAGTGTCACACCTGGCTCTGAGCTCTCATCTGCAAATGTTTTGCATTTCCTCTTTCGCTGAAGATCGTGCTTATATGACTGAGAGACACCTGTCACATTTAAGGCTGCCCTTTCAAAAGCCTCAAACTGGTCTCGCTATCCACAAAATCCTTCAATGAAGACAAAAGCTGTTCTGCTACAGAGATGTCAATGTCACTTTTCTGTAGGTGCATGCTTGTAGCGTGGAACAGGTCAAGTATGACGTCCCAGAAATGTGCCATGAACGCCATCTCTAAGGTGTCCATTTTAGCACATAGTCCAGCGTCCTCAATTTGAATATATCTTTTCACATTATCATCATTGCACATACCACCGAAGGCCTCTCTAATGTGGGTGTAATTTCTCAACAGTGCCTTGGTTGACTCTGCCCGAGCACTCCACCGAGTACTGGACAGCGATTTTAATGTCAGTCTGACATCTGCCTCCCAAAAGACTTTCCCCCATCTGTGTGTGGATGAAGAGCAAAATGTGTACAGTGACTGCAACATGTTAAAAAACTTGTCAGCCTCTGGCCTACTGCCATCTAAGGTGTTAACACCAACCAAGTTAAGTAAATGCACTGCGCAAGGCACATACTCTATCAGAGTTTTTTGTTTTGTTTCAGGTGGGCCTGTAGCCCATTGTATTTTCCTGACATGTTGCTTGCATTGTCATATGACTGACCTCTACAGTTTGAGAGGTCCAATCCAAGGCCCTCCACCATCAAAGTCACACAGTCTGCTAAACTTTACCAGTGTGGCTCTCAATTGGCTCAAAGCCCAGGAATCTCTCCACCACATTCAGAACCGGAATATGAACATCAATTGGTCCACATGTGACAGGTCTTTGGTGGAGTCAACAATTATTGAAAAATATTTGGTATCCTGAATCTCATCTGCTATTGTTTGGCGATTTTTTCTGACCCATTAGCTCAATGAGTTCCTCACATATTGTCGATGACGAATAGGACACTCTTGTGCCTCTTCCTTTTCCGCCAAACTTTTTAATATGTTCAACTAAGAATGGGTCAAATTGTTATAGCAATTCTAGGATGCCAAGAAAATTACCGTTTATTCCCACAGCCACAGCATCCCATGTTTTGAACTAATAGTAGTTTTGAACTAATAGCACAAATAGTTAGCTAGCTAGTAGCTTTGATTTAAGCATCATAACTATGGCATGCTGTTTTAACATTTATTCAACCCACTGTAGCTTTCAACCCTTTTATCTTATACCCCTTTCACACAGACGAGCCGTGAACAAATGCCACCTAACTAACTAGTTAAGTTGTGTGCCACCTAACTAGTTAGACAGCTGAGTTTTAGGCTGATAGCTAGTTAACTTGCTGGCTTTTTAGTGCAGCTAATTTGGTTGTAAGGGCAGCTAGCTGGCAAAAATGGCAGCTAGCTAACTAATTTCTGTTAACAAGCTGAATCATATGGGCAGCTAGCTAGGGAAAATGGACAGCTAGCTAAAATAAAGGGATAGCTAGTTACGGTAAGTCAAATAACGAACGGCTTGCCATAATATGACGCCCTTCAAACTGTCCTGTTATGCAGAATGAACTGACTTGTTGGTGAATATTGTATCATGTCACAGCATATTGTAGCGTGCCAACCAGTGGCTCAGTTGTACAGAAGCACTGTACTCTCCCAGAGGCTCTTGTTTTAAGTATGCACTGTATGTACCAAGGGCTCCAGGTGTTACGCTCGATGTATGCACCGAGGGGCCCGTGGGCCCGTGGGCCCTAGTGGTCAGCTCACACTTTAAGCACTGAGGGGCCTCACATTGTAAGCGCTGCGGGGCCCGGGGGCCCTAGTGGTCAGATCACGCTTTAAGTGTAGAGGGGATCAAGAACCCTCACACTATAGGTGCCGAGGGGCCCAGGGGCCCTAGTGGTCAGATCGCGCTTTAAGCCCCAGGGGCCTCAGGGCCCTAGTGGTCAGCTCACTCTTTAAACGCCATGGGGCCTGGGGACCCTCACACTGTAAGTGCTGAGGGGCCCAGGGGCCCTAGTGGTCAGCTTACGTTTTAAACACCAAGGGGTCTGGGGGCCCTTACATTGTAAGCGCTGAGGGGTCTGTGGGGCCCTATTGGTGAGCTCACGCTATAAGCACCCAGGGGCCTAGTGGTCAGCTTGCGCTGTGCGTTGTTCAACTTCCTTCAGAAGTCTCCAAGGCCCCGGGGCACGGCCCCCCTGGCCCGATCCATAATCCAGCCTTGAACCTATCGCTATTACAAACATTTGAAAGAAACACACAGTTGGCAAGGAGACAAATCCAGGTAATTCAGCAGGTCGCTGACACCTAGAGGTCAGTTAAAACATGACAACTGAGACAATTAGCACCAGCTGTGACTGAATGGGCACACTGGACAGCAAACAGGCCAGGAAACAGATGCCACACACCTGGACCAAAGCAGAAGGGACAGCTTGTCTGTCTGATTTAAAATGCATAGACTGTGACTGTTTGAAATATGAATAATTGTCTGAGAACGTCAATGGATTCTGTATATAAATAAACCTCCTCTCCTCTCCCTGTGTGGAAAGGTCAGGCTGATATCGTACACATGTCACAATTAGTCACATACGCACGTAGCCACGCACACACACACACACACACACACACACACACACACACACACACACACACACACACACACACACACACACACACACACACACACCACAGAGCAACACATGTGTCTCCTAGGCTACAGCATCCAGAGCAGGGGAGGCTGGCGGAGGTAGAAAACAACTGGAGGATGGGTTCATTGTAATGCATGGAATGGGATGAGGAATGATATCAAACACAGTGTCAGGAGAGGCTGGTGGAGGTAGAAATTGGAGCACAATGGAATGAACCCTCATTCCATGCCATGCGTTACACTGAGCCGTCCTCCGATTTCGACGTCCTCCGAGTATCTCCTTAACAGATATGAATGATATGACTGGATCCCTGGTGAAAGACGTTGACATGAGAGGTGAGTCTGTAACAGAGGTTATTTGGGAGTAGTGTGGGGAGTGAGTGGAGTAGGGGAGGTGGGGGGAGGGGAGGGGAGGGGGGGGAGTCCTGAAGGGAGATACATGAGATGAGGGGAGACGGCCAACGCCCCTGTCATGTCTGTTCTGATAAGAGAGAGGCGGGAGATGGAGGAGGGCTGGATGTGGCCAATTCAGAGTGACAGCGTGACCCGTGTCCCTGAGGTCACACAGAGCAGAGATGAGTCACCACAGGAATACAGAGCAGCCAATACAGAAGAGCATGCCTATCACTCACTAATAGAATGAAACCCTTCACACTGCTAGGTTGGGGGTTTGAATAGAACAGTATGCCATACCACACCTACCAAATGTGAACAGCTTAGGGAAATGGAAACAACATTAGAGCTTTAAAGATGCCCCCTTCCTCCTCTCCCCCCTTCCCCCTCCCCACAGCGCTAATGATATCAGAAGATACCACAAAGAGTCAGCAGGAGATGAAATAGCTTTGCAAATGGAACTACCTGTGGCTTATTCAATAAGTCTTCATATACAGTAACACAACATTATTAATCACTCCACGATCACAGAGCCCTGGTCCCATGCTGTGTGTGTGTGTCTCTTCATAGAAATGTGCAAGGCGTGTGTGTGTGTATCTGTGTGTGTGTGTGTGTTTATACAGTACATCTGTCAGCAAACAAAACACCCCCCTCCTCTGGTGTTCCATCAGAACCTCGGCAGGAGACATTTGTGCACAATGCCGTGGCCTGGGGGCAAAAAGAACCACTTTTCTCCTCTTGTTACCAGTCATGGCAGTGTAGCCTTGGTTTTGTATAACACTTTTATTCTAAAACAGTCTGTATTCTTCTTCTTCTTCTTCTTCTTCTTCTTCTTCTTCTTCTTCTTCTTCTTCTTCTTCTTGTTATTATTGTTATTATTAACAGGGTAACACTTTTATTGTGAAGCACTTAATTAAATGAGAAGAAGCTTTGATGTTGTAGTGATTCTTACCTGAAAAAATCCGCCCCTGGGTACTTTACCCATTGCAACCTGTGAGTTATTTTATTCTAAGAGCCCACACCTTCGGAAAAGATAGAGTAAGAATATTCTCTATCAAAACATGAGGGTTACAGCTGCATCACTGTCAGTGTTGGACTGATGACAGCAGCTCTGAACCGAGGCCTCTGAAGGGCCTGTATCTTCACCACCACGCTGTCTTTCTAAAGCTGATGCTGTGTCTCTAAAGCTGATGCTAACAACAAGATTCTCATCTTAGCTTCCGCTCTATTTCATCTGTTGTGTAGACGCGTGGTTGTAGCCCCCACAGCTATCTCTCCTACTTCCCCTTCTCTCTCTCTCTCTCTCTCTCTCTCTCTCTGAGGTAAACGGAATAAGGATAAATAGCATAAATAATGTAGACCAGTGAAAATGCTAAGTGGGCCTAAATAATACAGCAGCTTATTATTTTTGCTTTGCTGCTATTAAGGGAATGTCCTCATCTGGAGTCACAACAATGGTGACGTCAGTGCCTTCCATGAGCTACGTGCTTTAATCATAGAACAGAAGACAAGTACAGGGTGAGTCATGCTATGCTATTAAGGGAAGCAGTACACAATTATATTACTGAGGTCCATCATATATAGTACATTTCCTAATGGTCTCATCTTTTGATGGCTTGTAAGATGATGGATGATGAGGTCACCTTCACCTAATGCTCTTCTCCAGTGAGCTCCTTCTTCAGTTACATGTTCTTACCGTATCTTCACTGGCCCAAGATCTGCCTCTTCTTACAGTGCTCATGTGTTCCTTTCCCTACCGTCCATAATGGTTTTGGACTCTGTGTAAGAGTTGACGTCACACTTTCTACAAAAATACTCAAACCGTCTGGTTTTGACCATCAGTTTTATTGCTGCGAGTTTCCAGCTCTGGCCAAACGAATTCTAAATGAAGTGCATTTTTTGAACAAATGCGGTTTGACTCCTGAAACAGATGGCTCGGTCCACATCTTGATGAGATTTATTTATTTATTTATTTCTATTCAGCAATTGGCCAGATGCCCACTAATGTAAATGGATTAGGCGGGCTCTCAGCCCAGAGGGTTGCCTGGTAGTTTAAATTCTGCCTCCCCCCACCCCCCCCAAGCCTCCACCCCCCTCCGCCCTGCATTGGGCATTCACTGCCCATACCATTTGCCATCTGTAATTGGATGCTCACTGCCATTTTTTTCTTCACTAATCCGCAATTTTTGGAATGAGCTGCTGGCAGTCTCACAGATCCTTTGCGTGGGAATTCAAGGTGTTACGCTGGGAGAGAGGAAGCAAGAGGGTGAGCTGGAGACATGTTTATTTAATTTCTGCAAACAGCCAGGCTTGGTGGAACAGTGAAATGTGTATCGAGAATGAATACATCATTCATTTCTGAAGGCTGATTCCAACTCTCTAACAGACTTAACTGAAAAATAAACAGCCCAACAGACCTCTGCCTTCTGCCTGTATTTAAAATGGGTTCTCATGCACTAGTCTCATTTATTATAACTTCATACGTTTGATGTCATCAAAATATATACCAAAATCTGAAATCATTATTTAATAGAAAAGAATATGAAAACCCAGACAGTATAACTGACCTCACTAAATTGTCCATTCCAAAATGTGTTTTCATTATCTGTATGAATATATTAGTAGCTTATACATATACAAATAACAGAAGGCTGTTGGAGGTAGAAATCGGAGGAAGGCTTATTGTAATGAACCCATCCTCCGATTTCTACCTCCACTAGCCTCCCCTGACAAATAATCACTGTCTCCAAACACCTACAGAGTTGAAGCATTAAGGCTTCATCAAAGCCACTTGCTTAATGTTTTATGTATACTCATTATGGACAAACCATCTTCTTGGTATTTAGCTTTTTCTTCGGTGCACTCCTCTTGGATCTCTCTCCCTCTCCCTGTGGAAAATAAGTCATTAAATATTTCAACATGTCAAACATTTGATTGAAAGAGTAACAAAACATGAGGTCAGAGGAAAGGGAACATTAGACTGGGGGTTCTCACCTCGACTGGGTCCCCCATAACAGAGTGTGCCCCAGATCGTCCTCTCCCAGGCTTCACTCTCTTCTTCACATCCTCTGTCTGCCTGTGTACTCTCGTCACCTGGGGGTTCAATCCAATGGAGAGTTAGTACAGGGCGGGATGTCCTCTATGGCCTCTCAGAGGGCAGTCACTACAGTAGGCTGTATCATGTCTTTACATCTAGCTGGCTTGTCTTTGAGCTGCTAGTGGACACAGACAACTAAGAGTTGGGATATCAAGTGAAATCAGTAACTTGTGTTAATCAAGTGTGCTTTTGGTGCAGCAGAATGTAAAGCTCTAGCCAACAACATTCATGAAAGCAATATGAAGGACTAAGCCTAATGGGCATAACCCATAAACTTCTATCCATTCTTCGATACATTCTTCTATCTGCTCTTCTATCCGCTCTTCTATCCATTCTTCTGTCCATTCTTCTGTCCATTCTTCTATCCATTATTCTAAACATTCTTCTATCCATTCTTCTGTCCATTCTTCTGTCCATTCTTCTATCCATTATTCTAAACATTCTTCTATCCATTCTTCTATGCATTCTTCTATGCATTCTTCTGAACATTCTTCTATGCATTCTTCTGTCCATTCCACCGTCTGCAATGTTGTTGACTAGCGTTGCCTGCCTGCTAAATGCTTTTCAAAGACACTGCATTTGAAAAAAAAGTCACTGGTGCGCTTGACGATCACGCCAAACTAAAAGCCCCTGTGATTACTATGGGCTGCATCTCTGTGCCCTGGCTGCTCCTGGGGTTGTCATGGTGACGCACATACCTGCAGGGAGGCGGCGGGGTTGTTGTGACTGAGGAGGGAGAAGGATCCGACACGGGATTTACGCTTGTTCTTCTTCTTACTGCCAGACTGACCCAGGTGTCTCCTGGCCCTCTCCGCCTACAGGTACCACAAACAGACCCAGGGGAGCAGTTAGACACACACACACACACACACACACACACACACACACACACACACACACACACACACACACACACACACACACACACACACACACACACACACACACACACACACACACACACACACACACACACACACACACACACACACACACACACTGTCCTACCTGGATGAGTGTGTTGGGGAAGCCCTTGGCTGAGACGGCCCCAGGCAGGCTGGAGTGACTCAGGTGGGTGGGACCACTGCGGTCCAGCTGTCTCCTCTGTCTGTCTAAGATGACCTACAGACACCAATGGACAACAGTCAACATTCCAGGAGGAACTTTCTCTCCTCCTCCTCCTCCTCCTCCTCCTCCTCCTCCTCTCACGCTCTCCTTTCTTTCCACTCCTCTCTCTCTCTCTCATTAAACTGCAAACCACAATCATACCCTGCTAACCCTGTTAGCCTGTAATAGCGAAGTTTGCACCACCACGTCATCACCAGCAACATTTAGAAAATTGCATATAGGACATGAACAACACACACAAATCACTCTTAGCCAAACGTCATTAGAGAGGCACGCAGTGTGTGAGGAGTCTTACTTGTGTCTGAACTGGTAGAGAATCCATGGAGTGTTTCTGTGGTGGAGAGAGAGGAGAAAGTGCTTACAAACCACAATCATACCCTGCTAACCCTGTTAGCCTGTAATAGCGAAGTTTGCACCACCACGTCATCACCAGTAACATTTAGAAGGCTGTATATAGGACATGAACAACACACACAAGAGAGGTGGGGGGGGCAGAATATTTTAAAGTTGTAAGAATTGGATACTTATAAGTTGGTACTTACACCAATTGCAGAATATGCCCCAGATCTTCTTTTCTGCACAGAAGACATAAAACTGAATGAAATGAAACATTGAACTACCACGGCTGTCTATAGGCTGCAATTATTTTAAATTATTTGGAGATCTTACACAGTACTAACTGATACCGCTATATGCTGCAATTTCTGGGTATACCTGCAGCCAAAGACATCTGCTCACAGCAAGGGAGGCTGGTGGAGGTAGAAATCGGAGGACGGGCTCATTGTGATGCGTGGAATGGAATGAGGAATGGTATCTCCGTTCCATGCATTACAATGAGCCCGTCCTCTGATTTCTGCCTCCACCAGCCTCCCCTGGCTCACAGTCAAAATCTATCACCTCAGATCGATTCATTTGGCACTGAACCCACATGCCCAGTCCTTGATGGATTTTGAACAGTGTCCTATCTTGAAAGCTGAAATCATGATATGGAAGGTCATGTCCTCAATGATATGGAAGGTCATTAGTGACGTCAATAGACAGAGGCCATCTGTATCAAGAGGACATCTGTTCTGAGTGCCCTGTGCAGGTCTGCTGTGATGGTACACAGGCTGAGAAGGGCTCATTGTGATGCGTGGAATGGAATGAGGAATGGTATCTCCGTTCCATGCATTACAATGAGCCCGTCCTCTGATTTCTGCCTCCACCAGCCTCCCCTGGCTCACAGTCAAAATCTATCACCTCAGATCGATTCATTTGGCACTGAACCCACATGCCCAGTCCTTGATGGATTTTGAACAGTGTCCTATCTTGAAAGCTGAAATCATGATATGGAAGGTCATGTCCTCAATGATATGGAAGGTCATTAGTGACGTCAATAGACAGAGGCCATCTGTATCAAGAGGACATCTGTTCTGAGTGCCCTGTGCAGGTCTGCTGTGATGGTACACAGGCTGAGAAGGGTTGTGTGTGTGTGTGTGTGTGTGTGTGTGTGTGTGTGTGTGTGTGTGTGTGTGTGTGTGTGTGCGTTACCCTATGATGGGCTAAAAGATATTAGCTTCAGAATTGTAGTGAATTAGCATTTGATATTCAATATCTAATATATCCTATACCTCCTGAGGAGTTACCATGCTACATCCATATGTCATGCATGCACAGCCTCCCTCTGAGACCTGACCCAGTACAGTGTAGGTGTGAGCAGATCCAGACTGAAGGAATGCCCTTGTGCAGGGAGAGAGTAAGAGTGGGCACACGTACCTGCAGTGGCAGTCTCCTGTGGGTGACAGATGGTGTCTGTGGCCTCAGTGGCACCACATCATTGGACTGAGAAAAAGAGGAATTCAGAGTGTACAAAAAAACACATTAGGTATGATTTCATTGCTAAATCAGTTCATGAACCACCTCCACTGGGTATTCAATGTGGCAGGATTAGTGAGGGAAAAGAATGACTGGATTCTTGAGTTTAGGAGAAGGTAGAGGAACACGTTTGTCCTTAGTATGTCCTTCCACAAGTGTAAATACTGTGTATGACTCCTGTACAGAGGTCAGTATTACTCCGCTCCACACCAACAGAACAGCCTGCTCTTTGCGCTCATGTCTCATTCTTTATGTCCAACTCTGTTTCTATTTCATTCAGGTATTATGCTAAAAGAAAACCCCATGAAAAACTCTCGGAAGTCCATTTGGTATTTCTGCTCTTGCATGCATTACTTTTTGACAAGCACCCTAAATGACCCACTTAATGTATTCTGCTCCATTATTCAATATGACCTTGGTGGGGGGAAAAAAGGCTCAGACATATAAATCCAGCATTGACTTAAATGAAATGTTGAAAAAAGTTAAATTGAAAGTTGAAATGATACAGGCTTCCCAGAGCAACAGCGGGTGCAACCACCACATCTGAAGAAGTTTATAATTGCATATACTGTAATTAAACATGAAACACACATGCATTAAGATTCCAGAACTTCACTCCAGATGGAAAATCATTTCTCCACTCCAAAACTCCTTCATGTTTCAGTGAAAATCCTCTTTATAAACCCTGCAGCTGTTGTATCTATTGGCCAGATGAAATTGATTGCTTTGGACAGAACATGGAGAATGTCCACCAAGAATGTCCACCACAAATATGGGAGCTAAAACAGCTCTGTGGCCACATGAAAAGCTCACAGAGAGTTGGAGCGTTTATTCCATAGAGGGTATTTTTGTTACAGTGGCAGAATATGGCTGCAAAGTAGATTACAATGAGACTTTGTTCCTGACAGAAATAAGTGTATATTTCCAGGTTAATGACATGTTAACCTAAATACATCCATTCTATTCCGAAAATGACACACTTGACCACCATACCACTGGCAGACACATTTACCCCAGTGGAAACACTGAGAAGAGACATCCATGGTAGTTACAGACTTCCTCTGACTGCTGAGTTTGACTGAATAGGTTTAAAAAACAAACAAAAAAAAAACGTTTTTTTTTGTTTGATCACACTATGTGGATCCCAACTCCTGATCTCTTCCTCCTAAAGACAGACCCTGTGGAACACCAACCTGATGAAAGGAACTAACCCCAACCCACAACAACAACAAAACAACAACAACAACAATAACAATAACATCAACAAGCTAAGCCCTTACCTTTCCATCGGTAGTCTGTTCAATTCTACAGTTGCTCCCTTGTGAGGTCCCTGAGCAGTCCAGGCCATGTGTGTGTGTGAGCAGCAGACTACCCTGCAGACAGAGCAGGCACACCCAGAGAGAGAGCTCCATGGTCCAGGCACAGGCACTGAGGACCAACTCTGGTTGGCTCCTCTGCTTTATACTCTCTCTCTCCTCCTTAATGGGGACCAGATGCAGAGGGAGAGGAGGCCATGCCAGCTTCACACAGACAAACAGCTCCACCGCAGCCCTGCGCTCTGCACCAGCCAACAGCCGGCGGTCCTGCAGAAACATGTCAGACATCTGAGGGGCCTCCCCCCAAAACCATCCACACCACCCCCGCACCGCAACATTGCATAGGACCCAGGCTGGGGCCGCCGAAGGCATGTGAATGCCATTTTCCACTGATGCCTGTACAGTAACTGCTGCCAGAGAGAGAGGGGGAAGAGAGAGAGAGAGAGAGAGAGAGAGAGAGAGAGTGGAGTAAGACAGATGAAAAGTTAAACCGCTGTTGACAACGCTTGAAAGATTTGTGGCTTTAGTTTTCAGAGCAGGGAATGAGCAGTAGGATTGAGTTGGTTCCTCACATCCTGTGTTCACTGGAGAGCTATTAGAGAAGGTATCTTCTGACCAGAGAAAAATAACTGACTGGGTTTAAACTGTTGCACATGTACCCATTATGAAACACATTCCTTCATGTTCAATATTCTGTCTACATTTCTCTCAACATTCTTAATCCATTTCTGAGTGTTTTAAACACTTTCTGTTGAGTTGGACCTGTGGATTTTGTTGAAAGAATCTGTGGTATCCACAGAATTAATTTTTGTCTCCAGAAGTAGGCTACTGTGCTTCAATACATCTGAGGATATTTTAGTTTGTCAAAGTTACAATGAGAAGGAAAGTGCAGTGCTGTTACATTTTCTGAGATGTAATGATATGAAGTTTAATGTTTTTGTCAGATTCAATTTCCTTTGGGATTGTGTTCACTTGACACAAATTGGCAAGGATGTTGATGTGCCCAAATATAGTGGATAGGACGCAAAAAGACCTGTCTAGGAGTTTTATTTAGCCATGAAAAACTAGACATGCCATAATGGATCAATGCCCTGATGCGGGAACCAGAGAAGAAGAACAGTCACCCTGTGTGTGAAGGTGTATAAAAGATGGAAAAAGTGAGGGAGTAACCCGTCTGTTCCTCTTGGCCAGAGAAGAATGTCAAATCATCTAGAGAGCTAGGATGGGAAAAGTGCTGCCGTGAAAAACAGAATATTGTGGGCAAGTTTCCGCTCCAAGAAACCATCATCATACATCATAGTCTCCCCTTGGCAAGGAGAGTATGGCGGTGTCACCTGCTCAGAATAATTTGGAGAAGAGTGCAATTTTTAAAAAGTATAATAAAAATATATATACTAAATGCATATATCTTATATATAACATTATATTCAATCGGCAGTATCATTGTTTGGTTTGGGGTCTTGGTCTTGACGTTGCGGCCAAGAGAATGAGTTTTGTCGAGTTCTTGTAATGACTGGAGAACTTAGACAGAGGACTCAAATGCACGACTCGGAGACAAAAACTTCAATCCAATAGAATAGTCTTTACTATCAAAAGGTTCAGTACACAGGTAGGCAGTCAAGGGGTAGGCAGATAATCCAGGAAGGGGGTAGGCAAAAAGCAAAGTCAGAAACACTATCAGAGATCAAAATAACCAGGAATACACAACACGACGAAAAATCACTGGAACACTTGACACAAGGTACAAAGACGACCTGGCACAGAGACAGAGGAACACCCAGACTAAATACACAGGGAAGAATGATGAGGAACAGGTGAAGCCAATCAGGGCGGGGTAGACAATCACACAGGCGGGAAACACACAAGGGCAGGTGGTGAAGTGTCTGAAACGAGAGACAAGGTGAGTAACACAAAAATAAACAGGAAACAAGAAATTAAATAACATGAAACAAAGACAAACATAAACGAAGGAACAGGGTGGGACGTTACAGTTCTGTCCTGCTCTATAAGGTTGAAGACAAGCTTCTGTATAGCCACGCCATATTATTGATGGATTCTTGACAAGGAATCCTGCATCACACATTGCTGTGCAATCCTGCACTGTTTGACTGATTTACACACATACTTGTAAATGTCTCCCTTCATTTCCACAGTGCCACTGTAGGCAGTTATGACAGTAAGAATTGCGTGCTGCTGGGCATTTAAATGGATATTATATTGGGTATGCTTTTGACTTGGATGCATCAAAAGCAACTGTATGAAAGACTGAAAAATGATGGTCATTTTGGAAGCTTTGTCTTGCTTGGAATGGAACCCTAAGCTGTTTTATAGAGGCAAACCGTACAATTTGCTTATTGTATTACTCTTGATTTTGAGCCTTTGGTCTAACATGCACTTACCATCCATCAGTTCTGACAAGGCTTTGGAAGGCGTCTTGTATCAAGGCATGGAAGGTTTTTGTTTACATAACCCATTACTGAACCATTGCCACAGAAAATTACATTTTGATTGGGACTGTGAGAGACAAAAATACAGGACACAAATCAGACTTGTTGGGATAAGTGTTAATAAAATTACCGAGACAGTTATCAACCGCAATAATAGTCACGCACAATAATTCATTTTAGATTGTTGGTCCAAACTTGTTCTGTATTTCACAATAACTTGAGCAATGAGATTGCTCATATCATACCTGGAGGGTGTAGTCGATGATTTTAATGTAGCTGCTGTTGATACGAGAGGAGCCTATCAAACAGGGTGATAGAATAGTGTGTGGTTATAACAGCTCATACACTTATAAACATATGGTGGCCAGAGAGAGAGAGAGTGAGAGAGAGAGAACATGCAATATCTTAGCTTCTCTAATGGGCTGTATCACACCAAGTACACAAGCCTTGTGACAATGTCACGAAGAGTTCAATAGCCTCGGAATGGAACATAACGATCTGCTACGGACTGGTGCTTGGATGGAAAGGACCCATTTAGCGCCGGTTTCAGGGAGCACATTACAACTTTGAAACTGAACTTTGGAATAAAGTGAGCCAGTTATAATTGATATGCAGACCCACTTGCTGTGTTTCCCCCCTTCTGCCTCCACGTTCACTGAGGTGTCTGGCGTTGGCAGATATGAGCTCTGTGAGGCCGATGCTCTGTGGCAGCCTGTCGACCTTGCATTTATTTTTCTTCGTCTCGTTGCGTTTTGACCGAAGATGTTGTCTGAGGAATCATCACGTCAGAGGGAGGGACAGGTAATTTGTGGCACGGTAATGTGTGACACGGCTCCATCGGCAGAGACAAAATCAAAACAAACACAGGAAATGTCATTAGGAAGTGTCTCCGGCTTCGAGATGGAACATAACTTGATTGTGACACGACTTTGAATGGTGTATGGGACTTGTGAAAAAGGTGTCATATTGACCTTCTACTGGATCAGGACTGTATACTGTATATCTGTACTGCGCAGCAAAGTATTATAGGCTTCTACAACAAAATTCACATGACACCATATGGAGGAATTCATGTTTTCAGGCTTGAGGAACTGAATAAGACCTCCGCTTTCTGGCAGCACACATTCTCCCCCAGCCCCCTGCTCAGTGTGGGATGGATGGTGGTGGGCCACAGCGAGGAGACTATGGCAGGATGTGGTTTACAGCGCAATCTCCCTGCAAATGGAAAACAAGTGGATATAAATCAGTCGCTTTATAGAGATGTGTGTGTGTGTGTGTGTGTGTGAGTGAGTGTGTGTGTGTGTGTGTGTGTATGTGCATGTGCGTGAGTGAGTGAGTGAGTGTGTGTGTGTGTGTGTGTGTGTGTGTGTGTGTGTGTGTGTGAGAGAGAGAGAGTGTGTGTGTGAGAGTGTGTGTGTGAGAGTGTGTGTTTACTTTGCTATTGGAGGCTATGAGAGGCTTCCTAATGGAAAGTGAACTGGTCCTGCTACTGCCAATGAGCCCCCTGGTGCCTCTAGGTGTAAGCTCTCCCATTCAGCCCTCGATTAGGCTCACCTAACTCTGCCAGGCCACAGAATGGCATCATCCATCTGGCGAGTGTGTGTGTGTGTGTGTGTGTGTGCGCTTGTGTGGTGTGTCTGTGTGGTGTGTGTGTGTGTGTGTGGCATAAACAGCTCTGGTCTGGTCTGTCGGTGCAGTGCAGGTACTAATCCCAGTGCACTCTCAGGCTATAACACAATTTTCTCTCTCTCTCTCTCTCTCTCTCTCCTTTTTCGCGAGCAGACCAGGGCCTGTGTCTGATTCCAGATCAATACACCTCCAAAGTGCTTTGTCACTTTTTTCCGAGCGACTGCTTCAGCAACAACAGCTCATTCAGAGGTGTGAGGGAAGGGAAGGCAGGCGTTCAGCTTCAAAGACTTCTCAGGTGGAAACAGCAGAGGAGCCCAAGGACAAGCCTGGAGGAGAAAAACAGAGACGCACGGCAAATTGTGCCTTTATCAATGAACAAGGACAGAGATTGTTGTCTGGCTCTCTCCATTCCAATTTCATCATCTCTCTCTCTCTCTGTGTGCCGGTGCTTGCTTCAGCATGTTTTCAACCTGGGATAAATCATCAAACTTGGCCTTGAAGTGGACTTGAATCTATCATCAATTACCAGGTTTCATTCATCTTTAATTCTATGTTGCCCCAAACCCCAGACCCCCCCCGCCCCCCACCATCATCACCACCACCACCCTCACACCCCCGGAGTCCTTCCCAGAATCAAAGGAACCACAGCAATCAGAAATCTCCTTTTCTTACAGGCGACAAATGACATAGGGCTTAATTCCCATCCTTGTCCTTTTGACAGGACTACAAATGAGTTCCCAATTTGAACATGAATCATCCCCTGCCCTCCCTCTCCACACACACACACACACACACACACACACACACACACACACACACACACACCTTCTCCAAAGACAGAATGTGATTGCCAGATTATGAATGAAGGGCTAATATAGAGCCGGCACAGGGCTGAGAGGGCTCTGCAGAGACGTGTTGATGTTCCGTCATATTCCTGACACCTCCAAACATGCACACATAAATCATAACTGCTGTATGGACTGCATCACCGTGGGGATAGTCACTTTCTTTCTTTCTCTCTCTCCCTCTCTATCTCTTTCTATCTCTTTCTCTCTCTTTCTCAAAGTGAAGATACACACTCACTCACTCACTCAAGTCTCTCTTTCTCTCTGTCTGTCTCTTACTCACTCTCACTCACGCAGTCTCTCTCTCTCCCTCTAACTCTTTTTCTTTCACTCACTCACTCACTCAGTCTCTCTCTCTCACTCTCTCTCTGTCTCTCTCTTTCTCTTACTCAGAGAGAGAGGGTTGACCCTCGATCTTACTCAACCCTCGAAGGGTGTATGTCTAGTGTTTGCAAGTAATGACTCCAGTAGGGAAACAGTTATGTTCTGTGGTCTGCCAGAATCCCTGCATATGATTGGTGTGTGTGTGAGAGAGAGAGAGAGAGAGAGCAACAGACAGAGTGAAGGTCACGCCCGCTCACTATCTCAGATTTATAATCCATCCATTCCGCTCTCGGTTACCATGGCAGCAACGAGTTGGAAGGCAAACAATGCCATTCAGGGTGGAAGACTTTGATGAAAGGAGAGAGAAATGTGTATTACCTTCTCACACACACACACACACACACACACACACACACACACACACACACACACACACACACACACACTGTCTGATTATGTTGGACTCCATACTGGTGCATTTACAGCACTAAACTTTCATAATTTATACTTCTTAATATATATATATCGACCAAGGGTTAGGGTTACACTTTCAAATCAGCATATAGAATCCACCATAAACATTAGCTGTTCAGAGCCAGTAATCCTTGGGACAGCTGAGAGAAACTCTAACCACTCCAAGTTTGCAGGGATGCGGTGTGTTGAGCCGCAGCTGAAATGGAAAAGGTGATGTTGTTGTTTCACCGGGGAAATGGGCCTGTTTCTCTTCATAAAACCGGTTGTCTGTGTGTTTATGTGTCGGTGCCGAGTCGAGACCGTCAGGCCGCTGGCGACTGCGTCTGTATTCTAAACACCGAAAGCAGTCCTGCCTCACTCTTGTTTATTCACAGACACATCATATCCCACATCATATCCCACATCATATCCTACATCATATCCTACATCATATCCTACATCATATCCTACATCATATCCCACATCATATCCCACATCATATCCCACATCATATCCTACATCATATCCCACATCATATCCCACATCATATCCTACATCATATCCTACCCAGAATCTATTTCACATCATATCCTACATCATATCCTACATCATATCCTACATCATATCCCACATCATATCCTACATCATATCCCACATCATATCCTACATCATATCCTACATCATATCCTACCCAGAATCTATTTCACATCATATCCTACATCATATCCTACCCAGAATCTATTTCACATCATATCCTACATCATATCCTACCCAGAATCTATTTCACATCATATCCTACATCATATCCTACATCATATCCTACCCAGAATCTATTTCACATCATATCCTACCCAGAATCTATTTCACATCATATCCTACCCAGAATCTATTTCACATCATATCCTACATCATATCCTACCCAGAATCTATTTCAGTGAGTGACGAGCAGACGAGAATATGGAATATAGAATATTCCTTTAATTATATTGGAGAGACTGATTACATTCTCCTTATTCATTGTGTTTACCTGTCTCTTGCTGCTTGTGTAAGTGCTATACAAGCAGCTGTCGGAAGACAGAGAAGAAACATTCTGTCAGAGATCTGGGGGGGGGGGAGAACAAACAGCCTGTGGATGACAAGGCAACCTGTTCACAATTCATCAACATTGATTCACCACCAGAACCCTCCGATCCCTCATTAATTCAGCTCCTCCTGCAAATATGCTAATTCCTAAACATGTCATTGGACCGAGAGACATAGCAGTGTCTTGGATGCGATTGACTCCACTAGGAATATGTGTATCTTGCTTCTTCTCAATGAGAAGATGACACATAAAAAAAAAACACACACAGTGATTGCAGACTCTAGCTCCAGTGGTAATGGTTCGTTGCTAGTGGGTAATGACAAAGTGTTGTCTGATCAGGGCCATTATTGAAATGTTGTGTGTTTGCGAGCTACACACAGAGAGAGTGTCTTTCGCAAACAGCTGTGGTGAGAGGAATTATTGGCAGGAGAACTGTGGAGTGCTCGGCAAATTTACTCTCACTCATCTGAATTTGTGAAATAAACAAGGGAAAGGAGGGGGGCGTGGATGGGCTGGGGGAGTCTTTTTCTTGTGACTAATCGAGTCTGGAAGGCTAAGGAAGAGGAGGAGGAGGAGGCTCTGAATGTGTTGTGGTTTAGTATGGAGGGGAAACAGCTGCTGCTATAGCAGACCCGGAGGATAAAGTATGGATTCTTCAGAGGGTCAAAACAACGATCTGTCTGACCCCTGTCCCACTCTGTCTGAACCCTGCCCTGCTCAGTCTGACTGCTCCCCTACGTTTCAGAGCTCACTGATGACACACAGAGTCATAACAAAGTCATAACACAGTTATAAACGATAGTCTGCCAGGCAGACGATATAGATGTCAATTTGTTGTGCCTGTCCTGTCTCTCATTATCCTAATGACCATAGTGGAGCTATGAGTGTGCTGAAACTAGGAGGCAGATAGTTGTTTGGTGTAATGAGGGTGAGTGTTTCCTCTGCCCCTGCTTTAACTCATTACAGAAGCAGGGGGATGATTAGCGCTAGTTTATTAGCTGTAACTGGGGGAATGGCCTCCTTCCTCCCTCCCTCGGTGGAAACTCTCTCCACCCAAGGGATTCTTAAACACTCTTAATAGCTTTGCGAACAACACTCTACCATGTCAAATGTGAAACAGGTTTTCCTGATTAAGGGAAATGCATTGCAAGTAACAACAACTCAACAACCTGTCGTGCAAAACATAGAAAGCAAGCAGCTTGACATTTTTTACTTGGAGTGAGTGAGCCATCGTTTGTTTAGTGTTTGTTTTGGTGGATGCCTCTTGGAGCCAAGGCCACTTTCAGGCAATTAGTCATGTTTAGTAACTCTTGTATGCTCCACCTCCACCCCCTCAATCATAAACACAGGTAATTATGTTCCATGTGGTAAAAGATTCAGACACAGTGTACTGAGATGATAGAAAAACGAACAGTGAAAGATGCGCTGTAGCTTCACTCTGTGTTAACCGAGCCTGCGGGGTGCTTAACCCACACATTATTAAGGGCTTACCGGGAAGGATTACTAATTCAAAATCGATACATTCTGACGTTGAGCCCTTCAGGAGTGTAGTCTTTCATGTTTTGATACATGCAGTAATTGCGCCTCCTTGGAGGAGAGTTTAAACCTCGTGGGCTTAAGAAGAGAAAGCGTTTCTAAATAGGAAAAGTATGTAAAAGATTATAGGATGGATCTGGAGGCTCGCTATACTTCTGACTCAAGGCAGCAGGTCTTGTGGTTGAATAAAGACCTGGATATAAGAGTTAATCCTAGAGGTCAGTCTTTCACTGTTGTGGTCACACACACACACACACACACACACACACACACACACACACTTATACACACACACACACACACACACACACACACACACACACACTTATACACACACACACACACACACACACACACACACACACACACACACACACACACACACACACACACACACACACACTGTCCCGTATAAATAAGCTGTCCTCTAGAGGCAGAAATTCAAATGTCACCAGCTGAAGTTTGTTGTGAGTGTTACAAACTCTTTTCAAAGGTCAGAGACTACTTTGTGGCCACTGTTCCATTTTAGCCCTGCCACCAAAGCAGTTTTTAAACCATCACAAGAGCGTCCCTGGCACTGAGACAGTAAGCCTAGCCAAGTCCATGTGGTGACTCAGTGTGGAGAGGTTTCTAGTGTCGTCAGTCTAACTGAGCAACTTAGTGTATGACTGCATTATTCACCACCTCATTTCCCCTCATTTACTCTTTTGGTCCCTCCCTCCCTCCCTGCAGTCTCTTTTCTCGCCTTTCACTACCCTCTCTCCTCTCTTTCCATCTCTCCATTTCACTCCCTCTATCTCTATGATGCTGTTCTTATCATACCCCAATGCCAGCCCCTACTGAACCAACGAGCCTCATACAGGAAGCCATAACACAGCAGTATGAGCTTTGAGTCAGAAAAACTGCATTTCCCATGAGCCACGTGACCATTATCCTTCTCATCTCAGTGAACAAATACTGCTCTAAGGTGTTTTTCGTAGGAGGTCTGTGAGAGCAGGTTTGATGCTTGGTGCCGGTTGCCTAGTACCCTGGCCTCTTCAAACACACAGAGACAGTGACCCTGCCTGTCCTGCCTGTCCTCAAACGTGAGTGGAGCCTCCAGCTAGAAGGCTAGCCAGCAGCACAGTGAGTGTGCAGCCATAATAGGCACCAGTGGGACCGAAACTCTCAGGCATCAGGCCCAGAATGATAATCCCCACTCCCCCCGTCCCCCCATCTCCCCGTTCCCAAATCCCCCCCAAGGCAGGAATGTAGGTCCATGCAGGAATATTAGTCAGAAGAGGTTTATTATTATTGCAGGGAAGTAATACGAATGGTCTGAGTCACTCTGCGTCACGCCGGTTGAGAGGTGTAATTTGTTCTATAGCCTTCACTGGAGTAGCTCCACCACTGTGAATCATAATGGATGAAAGAGCTTTCAGTGTGGAGAAAGCAAATGATGGAGCTTTATAACCCTTACTGGTTAATGTGGCTATGCACAGTATTACAGCGTGGTGGAGTATGCCATGAGATGAGATCCAAAGTCAAAGTGCTGTAGTCCATTTATTAGTTCTTATCATTCCTCTTAGTGTCATATGTTTTAACACAACACAGCAAGTTCCATGATATTCATATGGTGTGGTGGTTTAGGGAGCTCTGTGTAAATTGACCATATGCATGCAGGGATGAATCTACAACATCTAAGCAATGAAACATCTCACTACATACTGTATGGTAGCCTCCTATGGCTGTTGAGCCAGACTAGTAGGATCCTCAAAACATCACTGGATCCTTCTATTCTGAAATCCTCGTGAGCTTCTGTAAGAGTGTTTCAACATGGTTGCATTGGCACTCCCACAGACAGAGAGGTAACAGAGAGGATGAGGTAACAGCTGAGAATCTGGCAGGTGCAATTGAACCTCCCTGCCTCCACTCCCCTAGCAGGAATCCGTATAACCTGGAAATGCACCCCCCCCCTCCCCTCAGCTCCCAGAAGCTGCTCTGTTGTAAATGCATCAGAGACGCCTGGAGTGTAGTGTCTCTCTCTCAGGTTTCATTGAGGGAATGCAGCACAGAGGTTTCTCTCTCTATAGTTGTGGGTTATACATAACATAAAAATACACTTTAGGATGTAGTATCTGAACAATAGGTGTGTGGGTATTGACTAAAGGTGAAGCATGTTGTTTTGCCCTCTTTGGCCACAATGAAAATGTAAAAATATACAAATGCTACGTTTTCTATATGCGCCTATTCTTGTAAACAAACAAAATCTAAACGCTCAACCACGACACCATGGAGAGCACTTTATTTTTGGAGCAAAACAGCGCTCTTCACTGGACGTTCTTCATGTGTTCTCATTCCTTGACAGCTACCGATTTATCATGGCCATTTAGCACGATTTTTAAAGCTGAAATCTACATACTGGACCTACAAAGAAACCTCTTTCTAACTGTAGGTTGGTGGAAGAGGTATCCACAATAACACACTGTCTACCATTATGAAGAATAATTGTTACAAATGATCCCCACGAAAGACTTGCTTAAGATTCATAAATCAAATCGGTCCTGCTGTCAACAAAGTTGTGTTTCATTGACCAATTACATTGTTTTGAAGTGTGACATTTTGCTGAAGAAGGAGTTCACACAGCGTGTAAAGCACACCCTCTGAAAAAAAGGCCCTCAAATGCCAGCATTTTGGTTGTGGGGCTAAGATATTCCCAGATAAACAATAGTTCTGAATGTCGCCGCACGCACGCACGCACGCACGCACGCACGCACGCACGCACGCACGCACGCACGCACGCACGCACACACACACACACACACACACACACACACACACACACAGCTCGTTCCTGCTGTGGGCGGCATGTGACAGGGATAGAAGGAGACCAGAATGCTTTGCTTTCTTTATTCTGCCTAATAATCCCACTTTAGCAATCATGGTTCATCATGATTCAGTCATGGTTCATCATGATTCAATCATGGTGAGAGCATGCAAGGGAAATCCATCACGTACTAAACATGTAAACCTCTGATCTGTAGGCCTATTGTACTCATTGCATTACGACTGCTGCTACTGTATTATTGGTTGGCGTGTGGCTTTAGGGTTAGAGTTAGGGGGGGACCTAGCTGGGGACCATTTCCACAGCTAGGGTTAACAACAAGCAACCTCTTTGATTATGATATGGTCAACCGAGTGCTTAACCTAAGCGATAAACATTTCTCAAAGCAGTTCATTTACCCATAACCTTGAAATAGAAGCTCACGATAATAATGCAATGCTGGTTCTAATATATTCCCGTACCTGTGTAAGGAGGAGCTCATTCATATTCTGCCTTTAGATCAGTGCAGCGATGACTTAGCACTGACACATGATCAGAAGAGCAACTGAAACACACAGCATCTTGTGTTCATCATGTCCACCTGCTATGGCTTGTTGTTATGTGGCAGGGTGTGTGTCTGATAGTAGCCCCATCATCAGATAAGATGTCAATTTCATTATAAGCTCACTGATAGGTGTTTGGAAGATATGCATGCTGATGCTTTCGGACAGAATTTAGTCACCATCTGTGATCTGTGGATAAACTCCAGAAACTGTTTAAGAGAGTTTTTTTTTTTTTTTTTTAAATGCAAGAGATTCTTCTTTCATAACAATATAGTGTCGTAGCAATATCCTGTGCATCTGCTTAATGGTCAAATCTGAGTTCATTGTGCACCACTGAATATCTGCTATGTAGCCGTACTGTCAAACAGAAGTTGAGGATTTACACCTCATTAGAAGATTACCGCCTTCATCTCAGATTCATTGCTGAAGCAGACTTTTTGTAAATTTTCCAACTTACAGGTATATGACGACTGATGTTTTACATGACTCCAGTTTTATCTTTGTTGTTAAACATGCACCACAGCCATTGTGTTGATAATAAATCGAAATGCTAATGTTATGATTAACTACTACAGTGAGACTGGTCCTCAAAGGGACTAAAGTGAATGGTGTTCAACAGGAATTAATGAACTGTCATTCAGTACGTACTGGATCTGTTTTTGTTTGCTTCATTAGATGCAATAGATGTTCGCTTTGACAATTATACACTACATTGGAAGCTAAAATTAAATCTTTTTTTTTTTTAAATCGAATAAAGTGGCTGTAATAAAGTGGTTGTATCCCTGTCAAGTGGCTTTGGAAAAACATTCATTAGAGATCGTTCCTCTTTACAAAGACTGATCTTGATGAATCGTGGGAGGGAGGTCTTGAGAGGATTCTGTACAACAACATTTCCAGTGAACAAGCCATGCTATGAAGAGAGAGAACACACACACAGATGTACATTTGAAATGTATAGACTGTTGATTGGCTCACCGTGCGTGTATTATCCATGTCATACAGTTGATTTGCGTACCCTTATGCCATGTTTTATGGCAATATTTCAATGGCAAATTTTAAATGGCAATATTATTTGTTATGTGTGTCTCCTTGGTTTGTCCCTTCCATGGTTGTTGGTTTACCGTGAGTACCTTGCCAATGGGGGAACATCAAGGAGACAGGGGTAGGAACAGACTGAGACTTATGCACTGTATATCTGGGAAGACACAGGGTCGCACCGGTGATAAACAGCATACTAACTAATAACTCAGCCCTACATGTCCGCAGAATCCTACACGACTACTTCAGCAGCTTTTCAACTAAAGCAACAAGTCAGGCTTCAATCCAAGATGTGTGTGATGTTAACTTATTTTGATGTCTTACACAGCATTCTTTGTGTTTAGGGTGTGTGTTACTGCAGTCGTTTATAGCCCTGGAGTTCTCCTCACTGACACCTCTGCTGTGTAAAGCAGTGTTGGCTGTCTGGTGTGAGTAAGCGGAGGAGGTGATGCTGTTGGTCTTAATGCTGCTCTCTTAGCTGCTGCTGCTCCCGGAATATAAAAAAGTGCTTTGCTGTGTCTTCTTCTTCTTCTCCTCTGCATCTCTCTGCTCAGCACTTTCCTTGCAGACGAAGCATTGATAAAGAGACAAAACAGACCTACTCATCCTCCTCCTCCTTACGCTTCCCCACTCTGGACCCTGGCACCCTGCCAGATCTCTGCCCGCTGCCCGTCTGCCCGCCTGCTACCTGCTGCCTGGTGAGGGGGTTATGGGTAACTACGCCAGGCTCTAATTCAGCAATAGCAACTTTGTTTATGCTGAGATGGAGATGTTTTGGGAGCAGAGGAAAATCGATGTTGACACAGATACTCATTTTCTTTCTTGATGGGAGGCCAAATAGTAAAATGTTTTAGGTAGTTATGTAGTTATATCTTTATTCTGCATTCCTGTGTAATTTTGGCTTGTAGAAACCACGAGACAGTCAGATGCTCAAATTGTGTGATTGGATTTTTGTCACATCTTTGGACAGGGTTTTTTGAGCATCTAAGTTGCTACTCACAGTCTGCATAGAGTGAAACATTATAGTTTTGTAATAATTGCAATCAAGAGGTCTTGGTATGGTGGATTTTGCATCTGTATGTAATAGGCACTGCACCCCTGGATTTCTGAAGCAAAGTCAAATGAATGTTATCAACTCGCCATCCACACAGCAGCATTGTTGATTAATTTCGTGTATATTTAGGTATTTGAACCAGCAGTCACTAGACCTCGTAGCAGATATATCTTAATTAGTTTGCTATGCTTTTGTCTCTCCGTACGAATCTCCCGTTACGAGGACTGACAGACATTGTGAACAGACTCACCGCGCGAGTTAATTCTGCGGTAGCGGCAGCGGGGGAGCGCGCTTCCTCGAGATGAGAGTAGCGGTGTCGGTTTGAGGCGCTCTGATTGGCTGTCCCACAGGATGCCCAGGTGCCGACAGAAGATGGAATCAGCAGCTGGATCTCTGCGCGTTGCCTGACAGAGGGACGGAAAGGGAGGCGGACCGAGCAATCTCTCTTGTTGTTATAATAGCCCATCTCTCGATCTTATAGCGAGCTGTGTGAATAGACTGTAGCCTGTTATTAAAACACAGGGAGAACAGAGATATGTAAATCCTCACCTCGCCCGGTCTGCACCCTGTGTATTTCAAACCTCGTGACTCCTCTATGGTGCGTGTTACCGCTGCTTGGGGAAAAGGACCTGAAGACAAGGCAGTGAAAGTATCTGGGAGACTGATCTAAAGGAAGTTTACACTTGTCCGCTTATCTGAACGCATCCTCCCACGTTCTGTGACTGCGAGAGCGCTCTATTTGGAGACTGTAGCTGGCGGTCATCTGGCGCCCATTGATCTCGTGTAAGTGATTGATTATCAAATCAACTTACTGCATGTATATCTTTGCGACTTCATCGCACAAGAATTGGCTACATTTCGGAATGCTCTGATTCAATATGAACTTTGTCTCTGTTTAGAAAGGGATCGGGCTACATGACAGGTGTCTTTACGAATCAAATCATTTGTTTGATTACAGCAGATCTCATAAGGATTTCAGAATGGAAAGATATAGGCCTAGCCTTCCTTTCTTTTAGGGCTACTCTTTACAGATAGGCTATTGCTTATTTTCTAGTCAGCTAAACACAGTAGGGAACATGTGAAAGCCCC
>NC_139655.1:27845838-27863338 GCF_951799395.1 Argentina silus | reverse complement strand
CTTTGAGTTATTGAGATATTGTACACAGTGTTCTCTCTGCAAACACTTTAAAAATGAAAAAAAACCCCACATCAAGCCATTATTGGTGCTTTTTTACATTAAAAGACTCTTGTGAAGAACATGCATATTTTCGTTGGGAAGCGGTGCCTCATTAAAAATCAATGTTTCGTTTGTTGCCTTGTTGAATCAAACATGAGATGGAAGCAAAGTGTTTTTCAAAGTGCCAAGTAATTGCACATCTTGTATCAGACCCTGGCAGACACTCTGCAGTTATTTCCTTATTTCTCTTTTCTCTGGGGTTGCTGTGTATGTATTGTTCAGAGAAATATCAGATCACTTTTCATTTTCAAACCCACTCCCACACTACAGAATCAACAAGTACGCAATTACTTCTCTGGAGCGATTGATCGTTCCCAGTAGAGTCCCCCCCCCCCACACACACACACACACACACACACAGACACACACACACACACACACACACACAAACACACAGACACTTGTTCAAATTCTTTGACGTCCATCACACAGTTCCAAGAGTACAATAATGTCTTAATGGCTGTGATTACTGCTCCAACTCCTGCACTTAGGGGTCCAGTCTGACACAGTAACTCAGGCCAGTGTATCTCAAGAGCCTGATGATTGCTCCTAGTCCATCACTCAGACTGTGACCTGTGTGTGATTTCTCTTTTATATGGCTTTTCACTTGAATATTCAGACACTTACTGGGGCAGTGATCTGCATGACAATGATTCAGAGATGTGGGTATGCTGTATGAGAATGGCTGCTTTTTTGTTATTAGATATGTGTGTGTGTGTGTGTGTGTGTGTGTGTGTGTGTGTGTGTGTGTGCGCGTGTGTGTTTTTGTGTGTGCGTGTGCTCAATCATTTATCTCTTTGTGCTGGAAAGCACAATGAGAAGGATCAAGCCAGCATTTCTCACTTCTCAGTGTTCCAACTGACTAGGTCACACAAACAACGGCTGTTGTTCACTTTTGGATTTGCAGTGACTGTATAATGGAAAGTGGACTTTTGAACATTAGAGTTGAACATTAATAAGGATATAATAACTGTTCTTACTGTGAAAACAGGAGCAGATGGCGCTGTAGTGTTTCAGGGTGGTTCTGTCACCCCTGAGAGTTCTCCTCCACGCGTGGCTGGCAGTTGTTTTTTTCTCTTTGAAATGAAGACGGCCCCGCAGAGTTATAAAGTGTCCCATGAATCCTTCACAAGGCTCATTTACAAGTCTCAGCTGGCACCTTAAACGCTCCATCTTAATTTCCCAAGCGTTGCCTAATTGATATTACCTTCTGTTGCATAAATACTGGCCTGTCAAAAACATGTAAATACACCCAATGA
The DNA here is from genome assembly GCF_951799395.1 of Argentina silus. Classification (NCBI taxonomy): domain Eukaryota; kingdom Metazoa; phylum Chordata; class Actinopteri; order Argentiniformes; family Argentinidae; genus Argentina; species Argentina silus. The sequence continues at coordinate 27,861,980 of NC_139655.1, read as the reverse complement.
TTCACACTTAAGAAAACTTGGGACCAATGTCAGTCTTTCTGGTTGAATAAAGTTTTGCTGCAGTGCTAGTTTGTATGTGATATCTATCAACTGTTGACATAATGTCTTATGTCATATAGAGCCCTGCTTTCTCACTAAATAATAAATAAATACTGACACTCAATACTTAGTGTTGGTATACCAAATCACCTTTCATTCACTCAGTACTTAGTGTTGGTATACCAAATCACCTTTCATTCACTCAATACTTAGTGTTGGTATACCAAATCAACTTTCATTCACTCAGTACTTAGTGTTGGTGACCAAATCACCTTTCATTCACTCAGTACTTAGTGTTGGTGACCAAATCACCTTTCATTCACTCAGTACTTAGTGTTGGTGACCAAATCACCTTTCATTCACTCAGTACTTAGTGTTGGTGACCAAACCACCTTTCATTCACTGGACTGTGGTGTGTCCCACTTGCTTATGTCTATTATGTCACGGCTTTATTGAATACTCGATAGTGATTGGTCGAGAGAGTATTGATTATTTTTCTGTAAACGCACACATAGTACCAGTAATAGCCTCCTCTCCATTCCAAACTAATGCCCCCAATATTGAATATTGGGCTCAGCTGAGTTTACATGTTATCCACATGGCTGACAACAAAGTTAAAGAGCCAACTCTGACAACCACACAAACCTAAACATTTAGGGTTTTTTAAAGGTTATTTTTTGTACTACTCTCATATGTTTCTGTTGTTTTATTGGATAGAGATAGTAGTAGATATTGGATAGAGATAGTAGTAGATATTGGATAGAGATAGCACAGAAAGACAGGAAAGTAAGGAGGAGAGGGTATGTCAGCAGGGCATGGGCCAGATTCTAACCCATGCTGACATGGACATATGTGTGCAGACTGTAGGCAGTGGTGCTAGACCATGGACCACCCGAGGCCACACAAACTTAACCATGATACCTTGGATACGACGTCCAATGAGGGGAGAAAAGAAATGTCATCACAGCTAGTTACTGCAGCACCCATCCAGTATACTGTCGCCGGGCGAAAGAGACAGTCTGCTCATAACTTGCCTCTATGGAGAGTGCTGTTTAAAAACAGCCAAAACCATAATCCATGGTTAAGACAGTACTATTGTTGACTAGTGGTGAACTGTTGTACACGTCCTGTTATGATGAATTTGAATGTGAGATGGTAGCCAATTATGTTGTATTATCTGCTCAACCTCTGGCCTGGCTCCCTCTCCTCAGACAGCTGGAGGGTGTATCATTAAATCACTGTAGAGCTGAGGCAGGGGTGCTTTAACAGACATGTACAATGACTTCCTAGGGGATGCAACGGAAATTATGATAAATCTAACAATATCCATCCACCAATGTTTCAGAGGTTTTCGTCCTTTCTCCAAGGCGGTGCTTACTAGTAATTACTCCTGAAGACGTGGAGATGGCGAGATACACAAAAGGTTTCTCCGCCTGTTCCTGACACAATAGTGGCAATTATTAGCATCACTCACTCTTATAATAACAAGTTATTTCTGAAGTCTTACCTTCATCGTGGGTGAAGCAAGTGTATGGGCAAAGTAGGTGGTCCGTGGAAGGTAAAAATAGCTGGATAATTGAACAATGTTCTGTGGCTAATTGGCTATCATTTGTCCAAAAGTAGACGGATAGCTTCTCCATAACAGTTTATGCTAGCTCAAGCATGCTCACCCACCCCTCACCCCCCTGCCCCCACCAATGTAGATAACAAATCTGAAGATGATTATTGAACGGTGCAATTTTATGGGGGTGATTTTAATTGGTCAACCTGGATCATAGATCTTTTTCAAATGAAGTGGTGATGAAATAAACTGCCATGCTCAAGCGAGTGCCCGACCTGTTTAGGCTCAGCAGACAAGCCTTTATTAATGAAACGATCATACAATTTATCATACAGCCGAGGTGTACAGTACTCCTGGATTCATAAAATGGGAAAGGAAGAAACATACAGTAGACCTGCTGTATAATCACTGCTAATGTTGTCATTGCTATACCGGAGCTCATAAATACTATGCTGCTGAAGTACGCAAGTACAAACCTTTTTGTCTTTTGGATATTGTGAACCCAGAAGGTTAGTTTCATGTTTAACTGAACACATTGTGTCTATGAATAGCATGTTAACTTGATCAACAGAGAAATCCATCATAGGATTGTGGATCCCAATGTGACTGGAGAGCCTTCTAAGATCTGATACCATCTTGGCTCTTCCTTCTTTCTTTCTTCTTTCCTATTTCCCCTTCAGTAAATGTGACAGGCTGTTCTCAATGACGGGGCGCAGATGTCACATTGCGAGGGCACAGCCTTGTCAAGAGAGACGGCGGAGAATGCCTTCCTGTCAAGTGTAGTCTTGACCCCTGATTCCTCCTGTATTTATCCATTTACCTCCAATGTTCCCCGACTGTCCTTTCAAAGAGGGGACTTCTTTACCTCGTCCCCAAAGTCCCTCTAGTAAGGCACCCAGTAAAAACCATGGCTCACCAATTTCCTCATTTACTCGACTTAATGATGAAAAATACCCCACGTTCTGTTTGTCCTAAATGACTCTCTGTCAATCTGGATTGAGTGAATTAGATTTAACCCCCCACCCCAGCAGATATTGTCCTTCCCGGTGTACGGACGTCACTGTGGGCCGTGGTGTGCCTCGTTCCATTAGAGCACCACTAATGGGGACAGATTAACCTTCTGACTCAGACACATCCCTAGAGTCATGTTCTCCTCAGACGTCGTACAGCCACTCTGTCACACCAGACCTGGCCTCTCTCTGTCTGAACACCAATGGGATTTCACCTTCCATTGCATGACACATCTACTCATTTTGATCTGTTCTTTCACTTATATAACGTAGAAATGGCTCATGAGCTTAGTTCAACTGTCGTACCCTATCAGAACCAAAAATAGAATCGTGTTTTACTCCATTATTTGTAAACAAGACCATTGCACACAAACATGTTATAGCTTCAAAACATGGTTAAAACTATCATTTTGATCTCATGGATGGTCAGTCCTTGCATCCATAGCCCTGTCTATGAAATTGAGAGTGGTTACATTTCTCCAGCCCCATGCTGTTTAACAAAAAAATGGCGGGGGACAGGCTTTGTTGTAGTTTGAATCCCAGATTGCCCCTTTAAGGTCTGTGATTAGTTGAGGGTTTTTAGTTTGATTCCCAGGCTGTGAATTGATGACCTTACCAACACCTTCATGAAAAATAACAATAACAGTATAGTCTTTTGTTATGAATCATTGTGGTTGAATCAAGTTTAACATGGGTTTCAATGGGTAGAGGGAGACATGCTCTTTTGGCACCAAAGGTGTTTATTCTGTGCCATAATTCAATGTTGGGTTGTATGTTGAACATGTGACATTCTTTCTCCTAAAGGCCAGAGGTAATCACATTCAACACTTAACGCCGACACTGATGTTTCCATGGTGGTGGACTAATCGCTTTCCCACCCCGCTTTGAATCTAAAAAAACTACAATCTGTAAAACAATCGGTGTGTTGTGTCGGTGGTCTTAATCTCCGTCACAGTCATGTTTGGTTTGCTGTGTGTATGTGTGTGTGTATGTGTGTGTGTTCCCTCTTTGTCATGGATTACAGGGGTGTTGTGTGCTATTGGTACGGTCTGAGTCATGTTTATGAGGGTTGTCGTTGAGGGAAGAGAACAGTTTACAAGGACTCAGTTCCTCAATAGCCTTGCTACTATATATAGATGATCATGATGCAGATGTTTGTTTATACATGAAACAGCTTTACTTCAAATTTAACGCCATCTTCAACATTTTCATATCAGACACATGGTCCACTCTGGTGCCTATGTCATTGGCTGAAGCTATCAGGTCTCCCTGAATATATCAAGGATTCCTTATTTCCACCACACATGTAAGCTTTTCCATGGCCACAGTTGCTGGTATAATCACATAGTGCTTGTTGTGGTTGGTTTGGTTTATTGATGTTTTTTATAATGTCAACTTCCCACTAAAATGAGAGCGCAGGGAGTGTTGTGCTGGCCAGAGAGGGGCTGTATTGATGTTATAGAGGTCAAACTATAGTCAGGAGGGAACATTTAAATGATGTCTACTTTTGGTTACTTATAAAAAAAACCTGTTGCATTATGACAGCAGTTGAAGGATTCGAGTTTGGAGAGAGTGGCCTGCTGTATGATAATCAGCAAGGGTTTGTGTTTTAATTAGCTTGCCTGCATTCATGGTTGTTAAGGTGATCTGTGTGCCTGCTTGAGACTCTTGATTTATAATTAGGCTTTCATTTGGCGCTGAATCATTGATATGTAATATATTTTTATGAGGCAAAGTTTAATGAGACGACAAAAAATTTGACCATGTCAATTATACTGTACACTCATGCACGCACACACACACACACACACACACACACACACACAGACATGCACACACACACACACACACACACACACACACACACACACACACACACACACACACACACACACACACACTCATACGTTTATTATTCAGCACACAGTGACTTTTACCTCTCTCTCTCTGTCGGCATGATCCAATTACCCATGACAAGGATGAGACAGGTGCGGAACAACACTCTTGACCCTTGAACTCTTGCTTCAGGTCAAACATGTCCTTGGTCCCTACAGTTGTGCCTTGTTCCTTATACTCCCAGACAAAGACAGAAAATAACAAGCATTTCTGAATTCCATACATAGTCAAGTCTCTTTGCCGCTGATATGATCTCCTTCCATTGTTATCTCTTCTGATGCCCCTGTCTCCCCTGTCTCCCCTGTCTCCCCTGTCTCCCCTGGCTCCCCTGTCTCCCATGTCTCTGTCTCTCCAATCTCCAATGTGTGAGCTGTTTGTCGAGCAGCGGCGGGTGTTTTTTTTACCTCATCAGGCAGTAGAAGGACTCTGATTTCCCCCGAGCATGGCAAATCACCTGCGACTAAAAGAAGCTCATCCTCTAGACGACCCCCGAGGGATTGATGAGATGGAGAAACCTAATAGACTTCCAGAGCCAGCGGTGTAAGCACTCTCGTTCCCTCTCCATTGATACCAAAGATGTAGGTACAGGAGTACAGTAGCTTGTGGTTTTGGGGGCTGGGGGGGGGGGGGGGGGCTGACACTGCCTTGTCCTCCACTGCTTCCAGGTCACTTTGGGAATGTAATCCCCCCCCTCCTGCGGTTTTTTTCCCGCCACGCTCAGCTGGGGTGGAAGTGGAGGCAAGCAAAACTACTGATTAGCACCTTGCTCATCCCGGACAGATGTACTCTGTATGTTCCATGTCTCTCCAGAACAGGCTCTGAGGTTATTGAGACAAGACTGCCACAGCCTCCGAACAAAAGTCTGTTCGGCTTTTATTTTTAGCTTTTAACAAGGAGCAGGCTGACCAACGACTGGGCGCTTAGATTATTTCCCTTGGTGAAATGTCAAACATTGTAGCATATCCGCTCCTAGCCCGGGCTTATCTTAAGAGGCTGTCGGTCATGATGTGGAAGCTCTTTTAACTTTCTCTCCCTCTCTCTTCTCGCTCTCTCTCTCTCTCTCTCTCTCTCTCTGTCTCTCTCTACCTCTCCCTTTCTCTCTCTCCCTCTCTCCTCTCTCTCTCTCTCCCTCTCCCTGTCTCTCTGTGTTGATCATTAGTGGAGCCTGCTGTGTGGAGTGTTGAGATGAAAGTGTTCAGTCACAGTGAGTGAGTGATAGAGAGGACAGGAGGCAGGAGACTCCCCCTGTCTGAATAATCACCATCTCTCCGTCTCTCACATCAGATCACATCTCTCACTCTCACCAGGCCAGGAGTGACACACACACACACACACACACACACACACAGCGCACGGCAAACACATGCACACACGCACGCGCGCATGCACCCACACACCCACCTACACACATGACGCACACACACACACACACACACACACACACACACACACGCCACTCACTCACTCTACAACTGCCATTCATCGTCCCAAGAGCCTTATTTTTAATGAAATGCCAACTGTATTGAACTTGGACTGCGAGACAGCTGGATTAATTGGATACAGTATATCACCTGATAGTATTTCCCCACAGAGGAATGGTTCAAGTGATGTGATGGGGTTCATTATACAGGGTTTGGGGTGGGTTTAGCCCTGCGGAGTGTGATCGCTAAGGCTCCACAGCTGGATTAAGATGTTGCCTGAAAGGAGGGGAGGAAGGGGGAGAGGCGGGAGGAGAGGGGGGAGGGAGGGGAAAGACACTGGGCTCACTTCAAACATACACTCTGACAAAGCCTTCCGGGCTGAATTTGGATTGGATTGGCAAACCATGTCCAATGCCACGGTGCAGGTATGTGTCTCTGATTTGACAAGGTGAGTTAGAGATGGAGTGGTTTCTTCTGTCTTCGAGACATTATTATAGTTATATAGAGTTTTTCCATTTCAAGAGGACAAAAAACCCCTACCCACCCTTACAGTTTTTCTCGATTGCTTAAACACAAAAACTGGTTCCTGTAACACAAAAACCCATACCCTTACGTCATTCCCAAAAACACACACACATTTCCCATAACCATAAACACTATTCACCTGTTTCCACACATTCTTTCAAAACTCTTTCTGCAAAACCTTACACAAAAAAAATCATTCATTGCACTATATGCACTATATGCACTTTGAATCTTGAATCTTTGAATCTATACTGTTCATTCAGCATTCACATGCTTTCAATATTATTAACTCAAGTCATCGCAACCTAAACTCAAAGAGCACACCTTTCTCCAGGCTCAAACACTAAGCCTCAAAATTGTTAACACACCAATCAGAATTGCAGGGTCAATAAATAGGGCCTAGAGGCATGTCCATGTGCTTTGGAACAATGGATCCTAACAATGCCGAAGTTGCAAGACAACAGAGAGGAAAAGGACGAGGACGAGGACGAGGACGACAACAACAAAGACAAGTAATCTCAGATGAAATCCGTGCCACCCTAGTTCATCATGTGCTCATACATGGGAGAGAGACAGCTAGTGGAGGACTACGAGAGAGACAGCTAGTGCAACCCTACCTAAGCCGTTACACGGTTGCATCCATTGTTGTTACTGTGATACATGTAATGTTGTAGTGCATATAGACTGAATCTCCACTTTGTTCTCAATGTAAGTTTTTACCACAGTAATGGATGACCATAGGTCAGTAATGGTCAAATTTCATTTTTGCAGAACTGAGAGAACAACCATCTATTGGCGGTAGGCAGAGACTTCTCACAGCTAAGCAGGGGACTGCTCTGGTGAATATGATGATTGCCAATAATGCCATCCGTTTGAGGGAAATTCAAACCCAAATAGTTGAAAACCAGGTAGTCTTCCAAGGAACTGAAAGGATCGTTCAGAAGAATCACATAAGGACAAAGCAGCTGGACCGTGTGCCTTTTGAAAGGAATTTAAGTTTTTTTTGGAGTCCTTATTGAGTTAAGGAGCAACGATTCCAATATGTGCAGATAATTGCTATACTGTATAGTAATGTGTTGCAGTAACTGCAGTACACAATCTTTCATTCCAGTACAGTAGTACACTACAGTACTATATTTGTAATGCAGTAAAATGTGTGTTTTTTGACTTCTGTAGAGAATCTTTGAGCTGGATACCATGGCTGACCCACATGAGTACATCTTCATCGATGAGGCAGGGTTCAACCTAACAAAAAAGCGCAAAAGAGGGCACAACATCATTGGTCACCGTGCCATCATACAAGTTCCTGGCCAGAGGAGAGGCAATGTCACCGTATGTGCAGCCATCAGCAACTGCGGCGTCTTCCACTACCATATCAAAGTGGGTCCATACAACACGGCACAATTCCTTCAATCTCTAGATCAGCTGCACAATAACATTCTTCAACAGGAAGGGGAGCCAGGGCAACCAGAGCAAGCCCAATATGTTGTCATTTGGGATAACGTGAGTTTCCATCGGGCTGCTCTGGTTCACGCTTGGTTCAATGACCACCCAACGTTCACCGTTCTTTTTTTGCCAGCATATTCCCCATTTCTGAATCTGATTGAGGAATTTTTCTCAGCATGGCGGTGGAGAGTATATGACTGCAACCCCTACGCACAGCAAAACCTCCTGGAGGCAATGATGGACGCCTGTGGTGATGTGTGTGTGTGGAATCTATCCAGGGTTTTCTAAGAGTGAGAATGCTGATGCTGAGTAACCTGTACATTTGCTGCATTTGGAAATAAAGCTTTTGGAAAAAGTTCCTTACATGTTTTGTCAATGTGACATTTCAAAGATCAGGTTTTTGAACAAAACAGCATATACAGTAGTATTCCCTTATCCACTAATGTCAGAGGTATTTATTACAGTACTGTTTTGAATTTCTCTTGCCAGGGTGTTCCTGAAAGGGTTATCTGGATAGTCAGTGCTCTGATTTTACAAAGTTCCAAATTATTTCTCTGAAACCAAAATGTTTAGAATAGGTTAGCAGTGTTTTGAATTACTCCCTCCAGTGTGTAACAAACTGTCATGTAGTCTGTGTTTTTGACAGCTTGTGTGTGTTGTCTGAGGGCAAAGTTTGAATTAGGAGCTTAGATGTTTTTACCGTTGGGTGTGTTTTTAAAATTGTGTGAAGATTTGAGAAAATGGTGAGTTGTTCCAGGAATTGTGTCTAAGCAATTGAGAAAAACTGCAAAACCCCCCTCTTATTAAACTTCTGTTTAATGTGCTGTGCATCTCAGACACACAGACTTCCTCTCTTCATGCAAGGAATGTTTTGTCTGCTCTCCTGGGGTGTGATTCACCATTGCACACTATAGGCATATCAATATGCTCTCTGACAAACACAACAGAATCCTAAAGAGAGATATATATAGAGAGAGAGTGGGGGGTGTGTGTGCGTGCATGTGTGTGTGTGTCAGTGTATGTGAGAGAGAGTGAGCAAGAGAGAGCAGGGGAGATGATTTTAAGGAATTTTCCCACTTGGTGAATCTTTCATTGGACTCTAAATGCTCCCGTTGGGAATTTTGGAGAGCGTATTTACCTTCAACCTGCAGTGCACTGAGTTTAACAGGAGCTTCCTCAAATCCCTCTTTTTTCCCTCCCACATTTCTCTCCCTCTCTCTCTCTCTCTCTCTCTCTCTCTCTCTCTCTTTCTCTCGTTCCATCTCTTTGCCTATTCTGCATGGCTGGGTTTGCATGCCTTGGTTTTGGAGAATCAATTAGTTTCTGCCTTCCCCGTGAGATCTCTTCAGACGAGCACTCCTGTACTTGAGCTGAGAGGTTGGCTAGCACACTCTCTGACAGTGGAGGGCTTCTGTTTACTTAAGCACCATGGATAGAAGCACAGCTTGAAATACACTGTAGCATATGTATACCCTGCTGCATACAGGACCCTGGTGCTAGCAGTAGGCTGTATACTGTACCGACTAGTCTATATGGGCAGAGATTGATACTCAAAGTAGTTGAAGTCGGGATTGACTTTAGTGCATATACCGCCGTGAAGTTGCTGAATAAGGCATGCACACACACGCTTACTCATGCACACACACACACACATGCACGCACGCACGCACATGCACACACGCACACACACACACACACACGCACTCACACACACACACACACACACACACACACACACTACTGAAACTACTTGATTAAAGTTGGATTTGATCAGGGTCTGTGGTTTCTCAACATCACTCCCCCCTTGGCTCTCAGCCAATGAAATGGGGGGGAATATCCCCCCTGGGACAGAGACAGAGACAGGGCCCCCAAACCACCAGAGCACTGATTGATGAGAGGGTCCTAATCAGATCACCTCTACACATCTACCTGCTGGCCCTCCTCGTTCAGGCAGAACCAACACACCCAGAAGGAATCCAATCACTGGATTGATCCGATGCACAGCCACGGTAAATAAAAAAAGGCTCATTTGTAGCATTGACTGTGCAGAACTAATGGTGTGGTTAGGGAGAGAGAGAGAGAGAGGGCTGGGGGGGCCTTTCTGGCTGGCTTATGTTAAAGACCTCTCCACGTTGGTTTTGGAGGGCCATTGATTCTAATTTTCCCCTCTGCTGGGTCTCTTTATGAGAAGGGGGGTGGGAGGGAGAGAGCTTGTGTGTCTCCCAGTGGGGAGAATGGGGCTGAACCTGATCAATATCTCCCCCAGGACTAGGACTGTCGCTCATTCTATCACTCTACACCACACCCCAGCTCCCGCCCTCCGCCCCCTGTGATTTTAACCTGAGGTTTGCATTCTCTCTCTCTCTCTCTCTACCACTACATTACCTCTCTCTCTTTCTCATTATCTCTCTCTCTCTCCCTTTCTCTACCACCTTCCCTTTTCTCTTTCTTGCTTTTCCTCACTTCTTTCTCTCCCGTGCACACCCATCCTCCTTCCCTTTATTTATTTTCCGTTGAATTCTCTCTATCCTCCTCCCATTCCTCTCCCTCCTCTGGTCTCTCTATACAGTAGAAACCGTATTGAGTCCCCCCAGCCTCTATTCTGTGTGACTCGGTGTGATCCTGACATAAACCATACTGTGCTGTGGATGACAGCCCCCCCCCCCCCCGCCTGCTTCTCCTTTCGGCTTGATTCGAATGTACCGTAATGGAGGGTCCGCCCTAGACACTGACCCTGCTGAACCCAGAGGACCCCCCCCCCAGGACCAAATGACTCCTCTCCATTGAGCAGGCACAACATAAAATGAGGACACAACAGTGCTCTGTATGGCAACATACGCCCAGATGAGAGACACTCAACCCCTGGCAGAACCAATGGCTGACACAGCTGGCCTTTTTATTTCCAATTACATCCTTCTTCAGTTTAATACTTTTTTTTTAACTTTTTTTTTTTTATAAAGCCGAGCAGCTGGAAAAAGGAAAATAATGTTCTGTCATCGTGCGACATGTGTTTGTCACGGTAGCTTCATCCGCTGCTCTCTGCGGTGATGTGTGTCACACGAGAACCCAGAGTGGAAAAGCGTGAAAAGTCGGTTTCCGCTAATTGAAACAACAGCAGATTTCTTCGCTGTGTGAGTTTCTGAGGATGTTTTTTTTTTAAATTATTATTATTATTTTTTACATAGAACAGGTGTTGCTTGTTAGGCAGACAGACAGATGGGCAGTGTACATAAGTTAAACCATGTACATGTCTGTCACTCTACCCTCCTGTTGTTGTTAGAGCTGCCTGACACATAATGGCTCCCATGGCATCACCCAAAAGGGTGCTACAACACATTGGTAGATGAGATCAAATCAAATCAAATCAAATCAGACTTTATTTATATAGCACCTTTTGTGCAAAATTATACAATGCAAGGTTCTCAACAATACAATGAAAATACAACAATACAGTGAAAATAAATGTCAATATGGAAATACAACAATACAGGGAAAATAAACAGTAATATAAGGAAATGATAGTACAGGAAATACGAGGCATGGTAGAACAGAGAGACCGGTGCAGCACAGTAGAAGAGTGTAGGTTAAAGTATGATGGATTAAGAGAATGCTAAGATAAGAATGCTATGCTATGTCTTAAGATTTCTTTTAAAGGTGTTTACAGATTGTGACGTTGTGACGTTGTGAGGTTCTCACCCATACAATGTGAGTGTTTTGGGTGTCTAGTAAGGTGCTTTATGAACACAATAATTTATTACTATAAATGATTATAAATGATTGAGAGACAAGCCATTTAGAATGACTCTGTTTTCTTACAGTACATGGTCCATCTGACTCTCCGTAGTTTGCGCTGAGGAGCTGAGATAAGGAACTGAAATGTGACATCTCATGACTGTAGTGTTCTGTAGCGAGCTGAGGAGAGGAGGACAGACCACAATGAGAGAGGAGGCATGACGAGACAAATGTCTGAGGATGTTTCTCATATGCTCTCTCAATAAGAGACGGGAGAGCTGCAGATGCTGCCTGAACCCCCATTAGCAGAGAAGCTGCTGCTCACACTCCACAGCTGCTACTGCTGCAGTTATGTGTGTGTGTGTGTGTGTGTGTGTGTATGTATATTGAGGTGTGTGTGTGTGTGTACTCTGTGTGTGTGTGTGTGTGTGTGCGCGTGCATGTATGTGAATGTGAGTGAGAGAGTGTCTTTCTCATGTGAGCTAAAGGAAGCTGTATATCCCCAGGGTGATATGTGGCTGATATGTTCTGAATGTAGAGCCATGCCACAGTTTCTACATAGTGTAGGATCAAATACAAACCAGATCTAGTATGTGGATACATCCGTGTTGATGCATTTGCTTTTATCATCGTTTTTCTTCAATGTATTTTCTCAGTGTTCGGGATTTCTACCTTATTCCTAAAACGAATGTAGTGTCCCCACCTCCACCATCCATACCAGCTGTACATTGAAGGATGTGGTGTTACAGGGATGAATAACACACTCTCCCTCAGTCAGCAGAAAGACACAGCGGCTGTCATCATGCCTCTGTCATCATGATCCATCAAGAGCTGTCTCTCTCTCTCTCTCTCTCTTTCTCTTTCTCTCTCCCTCTCTCTCTCTCTCTCTCTTCCCCTACTCTTCTTCTTCTTCTTCTTCTTCTTCTTCTTCTCCTACTCCTCAGCTCTACTTCATTTCTCTCTGAGAGGTGTGGTGGTATGAGAGATGTATGTAAGGCCCATCCAGGGGAGAAACATCCAGATAACAAGCAACTTTTGTGATTGATGTCTCAGCAAAGTCCCCTGTAATTCAAGCCAGTGCTGCCAGTGCTGTCATCGATAGAGAAGCTGCTCCACGGTGTGGATGGAGCAACAACAGCAACAACATCGCTCCAGTCCAATTATTTACTGCGTCAGTGTGTCTGTGTAGGGGACTTGATTAAAAACGCTGGCCTAAGTTACTGCTGGGGCTTTTTTTTTATGATGACTTGGCGTATATAGGAATCGCTGCGGGCGTTCTGCTGGCTTCAGCTTTGGTTTCTATTTCAACGTTGGGTGTTTCTCCTTCCCTTTTTTTCAAAGGGTGGAACCGAACTTCTATTGACAATGCTGATTAAAAAAATATTTTCTCAGCCATTTGAGCACTGGTTTGGATGGCGTTTCGCACTTCGGCTCGCCAAGCCAATCTCTATGCGTTCCCCGTTTTCATGTACCGGGTACCCTAAAAGAGTTTGCATTAAAACATGTGTGTTTCTCTTCGCCCCTTCTCTCTGTAGCTAGAAAGGTTTCCCCTCTAGCTTCTGGCTAATGGAGTAGAGACTGCTAACGCCTTCCTCTCTGCTCTAACCCTAACCCTAACCCTAACCCTAACCCTAACCATTACAATTTCCCAGTGTGTAGCTCCCTAGTTTGTCACCACACGTCACTCAAGCTCAGCCAGCGGAAACACATCCACTCAATGTTAGGTATTTACTACGAGACTAGGGAACGAGGATACATTTGGGAATATGGACAAGTAGGCTGAGGTTGACTGAGTGGAGAGAAGCTTTCAGATGACCTGGTTGACTTCTGACTCCTTCAGCTGAGATAGATAGTGCTTTAGTGTGGTGCTGCGTTTGCTAATGCAGTCTAGACATATATGGTGCATTAGTGTGTTGCCAGGTTATCAGTAGCTAACCTGAGTATGTTAATGAGGTTTGCTGCTGCACTTCAACAGGTTGCCAGGTGTCACTGTGGGTTAAAGCACCCTTGGGATGGCTAGGTAGTTGGGGATGTTCTGTACAGTAGCTTTGACAAAACTCTTTACTTAGAGAGTTGCCAGGTTGGGGGTTCTCCATTCTGGATGAGTCATACTGTAGCTTGGGCCAGGCGATTTTCCTTTTCATGTAGAGCTGACCAAAAAAAATAAAAAAATAAAATCCAGACCCCAGCTGTTGGGTTCAGTGTGGTTGCCAGGTTGTGGGGACTGACCTTTCTCTCAAGGACCCGTAGGGAGCACTGTTGTCCAGGTCCAGACTCTACTACTGCCATCCCTCCAAATCCATCTCACTCACTGTCAACACCCAGGCTCCACTGGTTGGCTTTATGCTCAGAGGGATTGTGTGTGTGTGTTGGCTAATGGAATAATTAGCCCAGACGGAGCAGCTGGTTGCTTTTAATTGTGTTTTTTGTTTGTCGCCGAAACATATTATAAATCAAATCAAAAATCCAATGTAAAGTTTATTGGTCATAAGCACAGGATGCAGGATGTAAACGGTGCAATGAAATGCTTACTTACAAACTACCTCTCAACAGTGTAGTGAAATATCAAGGAGAAAAAACCTTAACCCTAAAAATAAATAATAACAATAACACAATAGGCAAAACGTGATAAGGCACAATAAAGTACTAAGTCAATATAAGCAGATAAATAATACGGTAAATAATACTCTATCTTGAAGCTCTTCTTGCATAGTGAGGGTACTAATGGCGCCACCCTCTACTGAGCTACCTAATAGAGGAAGTCTACTCTTCTTCTCTGTCTTTCTTTCTCTCTCTCGTTCCTTTTCTCTCTCTGTTTGGCTTGATTATTAATCACACACGACCCACAGAGCTCTCTGCTCAGCAGGACATTCTCAAAGTCACTTGTATATTAGCCCACAATGAAAGCAGAATGCAGTCTTCTTGTTGAAATCTCTGCATCCTTCACCTCTATATTGTCTTTCAAAGTGAAGGTCTTGATTGTGTGCATTTCACACTGTTTATTAGTGCCATCTATTGGAATAGGGTATGATTACAGGTAAAACCAGAAAATAATACATTTATCACAATATTATATACTGTATTTGTATCATTAATCACAGAGCACACAATTATTTCTCCCTGGAGTCTCCCTGAATACTTCAGTGTTGTTTCAAGCAATCTTGAATACAGTAAGAACATTTACCTTACACTGTGTTACAGCCACGAGGTGACCTTTGTGTTAGACGTCTCCTCTCACTTCCTGAGGAATGGTATTATTCATGATGCTCTGTTCTCATTCAACATCAATGAGGCCTCAAAAAAAGTGAGTTGACACATTGTAATGCTTCCTCCCTCGGGTGTGTGTGTGTGTGTGTGTGTGTGTGTGTGTGTGTGTGTGTGTGTCTGTGTGTCTGTGTGTCTGTGTGTCTGTGTGTGAGTTTGTGAGCTTATATTTTGGGGAATTGAATTGAGGTTTCTCAGCTTTGGGTTCCTGGCTGAGACTGTCCCTGTGAAAACTAATCAGCTCTCTCCACTCACCGCCTGAGCCTCCTGAGGACACACACACACACACACACACACACACACACACACAGTCACCGACATGCTGCTGTACACAAACATGCTCATTTTCACAATCCAGCCTGTGTGTCTATACATTGTGCGTGCGTGCGCGTGTGTGTATGTAGGAGTGTTTGTGTTTACGCCTGAGGCATTGTGTGCCCCGTTGATTGAAAAAAACAAGTAACTGAAAAGCTGAAAAAAGGAAATGATACTCTGTATGTTAGCACTATAAAGCCATACTGTAAGTGTATCAGAGCAACACGCGCATTGTCAAGGTTTTCAATCAGCCTGAGAATACCTCAGGGTATACAGTACAGTAGAGTCACTCCTGTCCGTCGTTGCTGCTTTGAGCCGGGTTTTATAGAACCCCACAAGAGCCACGTTGTACAACTGTAAATGCACAGTGACTCTGTTTTATGTGGCGTCTCTACTGTGACCCATTTGAGATGATTGCATTAATTAACTATCCGAATGAAGAGCTGAGCAGTTAGAGTTTCAAACTACGACATTACTGGAGCAAAACTAGCCAACGCGCTGAATATCCAGTGCCGGGGAATGAACACAACACACTTGGCCTGGGTGGGTGGAGGAGGGGGGGGGTGAAGAGAGAGTAATTAGCTCGTCTTGTCATGCTAGTGATTATACACTGATTTAGGTGCGTGCTCCCTGGGTGTGTTGAGTTAGATTGGCTCCGGTACTGTTTAACAATGACATGACATCAGTGCTCTGGGTCACATAACTGCGCTGCAGTGCCTAGGCAATGGTAGCTACATGACACACGGACTCGCATCCCATCTTGTGTATGGGCCAGAAACAATGTAATTCAGGTGGCGATTTTAAAATCGGTCGTAGTTGGTGTTGAATAACCCTTTTTTAAAGTTTCCTGAAGTGAAGATGACGTCACCTCACACTTCGTTTCAATGAAATGTCTCTTAATTGTTTAAGACGTGTCCAGATTTACTAGGTAAG
>NC_139655.1:27833338-27840838 GCF_951799395.1 Argentina silus | reverse complement strand
GCTGTTCTCTATGGGAGGACTTTGTTCTCTATGCTTCGACTTTTGTCTTATGTGGCATATTTGCCATTTATGCTCAACTTTTGAGTGTTGTATAATAGTGATATAATAGTCTAACTGGTATTTGAAAATTATGTTTATTGTTCATATCTCTGTGAACCCTCTTTTGGTGCTCTTGAACATAGCCCCAACATACACTGAAAATATTAATCATATAAGGCTTGGTGTACACAAGATGATATTCCTTATTCTTCTCAAAGTAGTCGATAAATAGTTGCAATCCTTGCTGTCTGTGTAGAGAGTTGAGAGGAGATGGTTGACAGTGTAATAGTGAAGTGTACATACAGGGGGCCTTTGAGTGCTAGATTACCAGTTGGGTTTTGATGCGTCAGTGTGTGAGCCATTTTGACAGAGTGTCAGTGAGACCCGGAGTGTCTGAGCGTCTTATTTTAGATCTGTGAATGGAATGTGTATGTGTGTGTATGACAGCGTGTGTCATTATCATTCTGTGAATGAAGTGTGTGTGTGTGTGCGTGCGTGCGTGCATGCGTGAGTCGGGTGTGTTTGAGTATTATTTTCCCTTATTTTGCCGGAAAGGTTATTTTACCTGGAAAGTGTGTGTGTGTGCGTGTGTGTGTGTGTGTGTGTGTGTGTGCATTACGTTTGTATGTGTGTGTGTTGTGTTGTGTTATATGTGTGTGTGTGTCTCTTCATCAGCCCATGCGTGTGAGAGTATGACGACAGTGGTGCAGTGATTGATGACGTGTCATCTCTCCTTGGTTCTGCCTATGCCTCTCTAAGATCCCACTATCTCCCTTCAACGCACGCACTCACCCACCCACACACACCCACCCACACACACACACACACACACACACACACACACACACACACACACACACACACACACACACACACACACACACACACACACACACACACACACACACACACACACACACACACACACACACAGGATGTTTTTGTTGCCTCATTCAATTGAGTTATTGAAGTGCTTGATTGGATAACGAGTGGACTGCCCTGCTCTCCTCGGCCTGAGTGCATGCTGATTGTAAGGTCACAATGCCATCCACTGGAAAATCCCTAGTTTGGCTTCGCCTAGTTAGCGTGGTCACCCTTGAGAATAGGCTCCAGTGCTTTTGAATAATGTGGAATGATTGAAATGAAATGAAAAAGATGGACTCAAATGTATTCTACTTAGTTTTGTAATGGCGCTCATTACAGTATTTCGTTTTCATCATGGTTTGAAAGCCATGACGTTTTTCTGTTATTTATGTTTGAAAGGCTGAACATTCTGTTCTCCCCCCCCCCCCCTCTCTCTCTCTCACACACACACACAGAAACAGAAACACAAACACAAACAGAAACACACACACACACACACACACACACACACACACACACACACACACACACACACACACACACACACACACACACACACACACACACACCATACTTCTCATTACCATACCTTGGGAGATAGGCTGTCACCCTAACAGCTTGCCTTGCAACCCACACGCCACTGGTTCCAATCATGCTATGGACAATATTTGCTAATTATTGTTGCTAATGCTAATGTTTGCTAATGCTTTCCCCTGACAACTTACCCTTACCTTAACCTCTCAAAATGAATGCTTAATACTGCCTAACCACCACGCAATTCAAAATTAATGACTTTTCACATACCCTCATGCAGTGTATCTTTCAAAAATCTCGTATATGTGTGAACCAAGACACATCATTAGGAACGCGTACTATCGTGTATGCGTACGTTTTCAAAAGGAGACGTGTGTTGGAAAGCGATATCATTAGTATGCTTTTGCAGTATGCAGTCGCTGCATGCAGTTGTGTGTGTTTGGCTAAAATGCTAGTATTCCTGGAGGTGCTATCTGAAGGAAACAAGAACATTCCGGATCCTTCATATTGTAGTAGTCATCATCAGCCCAACGCTCCAGCTATCCAGTCATCCAGCCATCCAGCCCAGTGCCAAGCTATGATAAATCAGGCTACCTCTATCTCATTCCACAGCTACAAGGAGCCCAAGGTGACCACAGCAAGGACATACACTCGCCATGTGATTCTCTCTCTCTCTCTCTCTCTCCCCAGAGGGCCCTCAGGGACTGGTGCATGCGTGTGTGTGTGCGTGTGCATGTGCGTGCGTGTACGTGTGTGTGTGTGCATGTGTGTCAGCGTGTGTGTTTGTGTGTACGTGCCTGTGCATATACGTGTGTATGCATGTGTACAGTAGGCCCACATGTGTACACCAAGGACGTTGTTGCTTCATGTTTTAAAAATGCCTTGGGAAATGGATAGATAGATTACCGCTTGATGTACTTAAAGACAACAACGCACACGTCATGAGGCAGAGGAAGTGTGTGGGTTTGATGACTGGTGAGGTAACTGTGTTTTGGATAAAATAACCTGAAGATTAGATAATCTGAGGATGCTGGTACATTTTAGGGAGCAGCTCAGCTCACGGGGCCCATTACTGGGTTTTTATACACCAAGCCTTTACCATCCTCACTTCTTTAAGCACTCTTTTTTTCCTAACAGAGCTTACATCCCTCACTCTATAGATGGACTGTACTCTAGATAGTGTCAGAAAAGTGCTGAGTTCAGCTGTTCTTCTGTGGCCCTTAAAGGGGTTGTGTCTGTATACTGCTGAAATGCAAATGGAAGTTATTTGCACTAGAATGTTATGTCCTTATCTCTATTTTAATGAATACATACTGTACTCTGTATCTGCAGAGTTGCTTCAGACATCTTTGGGTGCACAATTTGCCAAATTAGCAGCGGTGGACGGACATGAACATGGCATTATGAGTCAGCGTTAGCGTAGCCTTAATTCTGTGTTGGATCCCTGCTGAATGTGCCTCATTGTCTACTGTGTTTGGTCTGGCGATGTACGAGATCTCTTAGCCTGAGACACTGCCTGCTCTGACCTCCCAGTGATGAATACAATCTGAGACAAGCTGCTGAAATCAAGACTGGAGTGTGTGTGTGTGTGTGTGTGTGTGTGTGTGTGTGTGTGTGTGTGTGTGTGTGTGTGTGTGTGTGTGTGTGTGTGTGTACCCTTGTGTACACTATAGTGTGATTCAGGCACTGTTTGCATCAATGACAGTTGAATTCACCTACAATTTGCTTTTTCCTCCAAAACAGATAGGATAACAAGCATTTCACTGAAATGCTAGCTTGGTGATTCATTTAGGAGTGGGTGTCCTTAGCGAGTCTGAGAAGCACGTACGCGTGTGTGTGTCCAGGGTACAGTATGCCTGGGGTGGGGTGTGGGTGTGATTGAGTGACCCAAAAACATGTTCTGACAGCCCACATTTCCATTCCTTGAGAGAGAGAAAGAGAAAGGGGGAGTTTGAGAGATAGAGAGATTAGGGTCAGCAGAGCTGAGGTGAACTGATTGTCATGCTACAAGTACACTATTATCCAAGACTTACCAGAGTCTGACAAGCCCTCTATAGAGAGAGAGGATAACCTGTATGTCTATGTTTATCTTATTGATTTGGCACCTGGACTGTATTATCATAAAACCAATATGCATGTCTGTTTGCTGGAAGGAAGTGCACTGGACCTGTCTGTGCATATTTATAACACCCATCAGCAGTAGCAGTAGCCAGTCAGGGTCATACATTACACAGTGTGTGTGTGTGTGTGTGTGTGTGTGTTTGCTTGGCCCTATCAGCCTTCCCAGCTCTTTGCTATTCACATTCTGCAAATGCTCAAATCAAACCATACTATGCTCTGCTGTTACCGATGCCTCTGCGCCTCAGCCGGAATCGATACCTCGTCTGCAGAATTCAATACCATACTTTTCACTCCTCTACCCAAATCACTTCTGGGTCAAGCGAGGCCCTTCTCTCTGGGAGCCCAGGAATCAAACATGCTATGGGGCTGTGCATCCATCCATCCATCAGTCAAGCTGGAGCAAATGAGTGTGTCTTAAAAGCTGTGCGCTCTCAGGCCTGCATGCCTGCCCTGAGTGCTGAGACGAGAGGGCCTAATTAATTGGCTTTGGGGTAAGGGGTAAGGATTGGGGGGGGGGGGGGGGGGGGAGACCTCCTGTGGTGTGTGTGTTAGTGACTGTCAGATCTCTCAGCCGTAAGGGTCACCCCGCAGAGAATGCTTGGTCTTATCAGCACTGCAACACCCGACACACATGCACGCACACACACACATGCACGCACACACACACACACACACACACACACACACACACACACACACACACACACACACACACACACCAGGCGATACTAGTTATTGTTTCAGTAAGTCTCTTAAAACCAACATCAGGCTATCTCTCTCTCTGTTACGACCCTGGCTCGCTAGGTAAAAGAGAAGCAACATAAACCCGATGGTGTGGGTAAAATTAAAGTTATTTATTAACCAGGAAATTGTAATGTCTTTAGATCCCAAACTACAACGAAAAGGAGGCAAATTCCCTATGGGCGCAGGGGAAATCAAAGAAACTAATAAATAATAACCACAAAAGAAAACTGGACTCCAAAAAGAGTGAGTCCCTGCTCCTATCTGAGCTAAATAAAAGTAAATACCAATAAACCAAAAACTTCACAAACTAAACAACAATCTCAAACAAAAGTACATAAACCCACAGTCACCCCTAGCCCTGGTGTTTCTAACATTAACAAACTACGTGACAAGGTGACTTTGTGTGAATCAGTGACTAATAATATAAAGTGAAATACTGTTACCTGTTCCTCAACCTAAACCTCCTCAAAATCTCTCACACACACAACACCAAACACAGACCCGGGCGGAGCGTAGCTGCGACCATCACACTCTCTCTCTCTCTCTCTCTCTCTCTTTCTGTCTCACCTCCAGGTGCTTTGTAGACCACAGTGTGCCTCTGTATTCTCTCACAACGTATAACGCTGCGTGGTGGTGGAACATCTCAGAGAGAGTCTCTCTCTCGCTCTCTCTCTCTATAATTGGGATCACACACCCTGGCCAAAAACTGAACCAGCTCCCCATTAAAGTCACCTCCACAGCCGACCCCTGTCCCTGTAATTGAATTGGCATCTCCCAAAAATAACTCTCATTCTCTCCCTCGTCAACGTCCTCCTCACTCGTCCCGCACGTCCGCCCGTCTGCCTGTCCGCTCGGCCGGCCGGCCGGCCCCGGGCCTAATTATTTCTCTCTCTCTCTCTCTCTCTCTCTCTCTCCCTCTTCTATTTTCCTTGCGTACAGCTATAGCGCTCCTCTTCACAGGGGAATACGGTGAACAACGTGCCTGCTACAGCTCCTTGTCTTTGATGCCTCTGAAATAGCCCCAGTTTCCCTGGTGGCTGTCCCAGACACTCTCCATGATCCATCACAGCGCAGCTTTAAAGACAGTACAGTAACAGCAATTATTTAACACCACCGCAGATACAGTACAGCATACAGGCTACTCTGAAAACAGTAAATATATGAAAAGTGATTTATTTGATTTATTTTGAAAAAGGGAATAAAAAATCTTGGTGGTGTTTTCCCTCCGGGGGGCTTTTCGTTTGATGCAAATTTGTTGTGGGAAGCATGGACGTTATGAGTCACATGTTGTGCTGTAAACTCTGGTGAGGTCTGCATGAATCCTGCCGTGGTGAGGTCAGAACGGCGCCGGATTTACCATGAGGGACCTGGAGGGTGTCATTATTCCTCATTAGGAGTCTGCCCGGCAACAGATTGACACGTCCATATGCCGCTTGCCCAAAATGCATTTCTCAGCAGCAGGCTGCACGATGCACGTCCTGGGCGATTCAGAGGCCCATTTGGTAATAGCCCTGAATGTCTCCATCCCTCCATCCCTCCTCTCCTCTCTCACTCCCAACACCCCCATTCCCCCTCTTTTCCCTCTCACTTGACTTCTCTCACTGGGTGACACTTAAGCAGAATTGTTGGCATATATATATATTTTTTCTTTCCTTCCATATGAAAAGAGATTATTCAGCAAAGTGGGAACAATCACAGCCTTCCGCAGCCAGTGTGATGTGACCAGAATCATTAATCCCTTAGAGGCAGGAGAGGGGGAGGAGGGAGGGAGGTAGATACAGAGGTAAAAGAGTGTGACCACTGTAGAAGCTATAGTGGCATGCACAGTGTATGTACTTGTCCTAGATGGTCAGCTTTCATTACTGTACCTGTTATCTGACTACTGTGTCACATTGACCTCTGTCTAAGTGTCATTTGTGTTGGGCATCTCAATGCGAGAGGTGGTTTGAATAACTGAATGGTATTTGGTGGTATGAGGTTGGTGGTGCAATGTTCCTCTGATACTATCTGCCACCAACGTCAAATTGATTGGCTTCTGTATGACCTCACCCCAGTCCTGTGTGTCGAGCAGTAAACAGTCTGAAACGATTCCTTTTCCCTCCAGTCTCCGAGCTGGCAAGCCATTCTGATTGGAAAGTGTTATCTGCGGTGCACACATTTAACTTGGATTACTTCCCAAAGAGGTGGTTCATTATCTTAACTCAATAACGACAACTTAAGTGCAGTTCAGTGACTCAACTGACTTTCTGTTTTGACACAGAAATACACAACAGTGGCCATTGCAACTCGGCCGGTTCAACAGTAACAACAAACTACATCTACCTGCTACACAGAGCTCACTCCCATTTAGATAAGGCTGGCAGCACTGTGAGGGTCATGTTCTTTGACTTCTCCAGTGCATTAACACCATACAGCCCTTACTACTTGCGGATAAGCTGCTGAGGATGCAGGTGGACTCCCCCATTGTTTCCTGGATTATGAACTACCTGACCAACAGGCCACAGTTTGTATGGCTGCAGGGATGTGTGTCGGACTGGGTGGTGAGAAGCACTGGCACCCCCCCGAGAGGATAGTTCTGGCTCCCTTCCTCCCTTTCAGTGGAGGCCAGGAGACCGAGTACAGAGGACTGTCTCCTGTTTCCATCCAGGGAGAGGACGTGGAGGTGGTCCAGAGCTACAAGTACCTGGTGGTGCACCTGGACAATAAACTGGACTGGACTGGTAACACAGATGTCCTGTACAAGAGGGGCCAGAGCCGGCTTTATTTCCTGAGGAGGCTCAGGTCCTTTGGCGTGTGCAGGACTCTGCTGAACATGCTCTACCAGTCAGTGGTGGCCAGCGCAGTGGTGACCAGCACAGTGCTGTACATGGTGGTATGCTCGGGGGGCAGTATCAAGGAAGGTGACACCAAGAGGCTGAACAAGCTTATTAGGAAAGCTGGTTCTGTCCTCGGTGTCACCCTGGACACTGTGGAGGAGGTGACCAATAGGAGGATGAGGACCAAACTCCTGGCCATCATGGACATCCATCTAATCTATCTAAACTGTACTGTACAGATGCATAAATTGTAATAATAACTTATTATTATCATTATTATTACTATTACGCTGTTAGATATTAGCCATCAGCAAAAGTTAACTTAGTGAGAAGAACTCTCCCTCTCTCTCCCCGTGGTCCAGAGTCTGCTCTCTGCTCTAGT
>NC_139655.1:27828338-27830838 GCF_951799395.1 Argentina silus | reverse complement strand
GATCTTAGTGGAGAGGAGATGAGCAGGGAGACGGGGAGACGGGGAGACGGGGAGCTTCAAACATTTCTTGGTTCATCCCACGGTCAACTCAGCATCAGCACCACCCACTCCACCTGCCTGTGGGTACAGGTGTGTGGAGATTATGGAGAGAAATGTAGAGGAGGGGTGGAAGGAGAGACAGAGAGAGAGGGAGGGAGAGAAGAGCCCCTTATCCCAGCTGTGGAGTCATCCAGAAGTCACCCAGCTTGTGAGAGATGACTAACACGTGATGATTGAGTCACACATTACATATGAAGTAAATCACCCAGAGATGGAGGCAATTACCTCATGGGCTGATTCCCCTCAGCCTCAATCTGCTGACGGTGATTTTCCCTGGTCCTGTAACTACATTTGATATATTTACCTTCACGTTAGCTTAGCGCGCTAGCCTGTTAGTCAAGCTCTGGTAGGATGATGCATTGACCTTCACATTAGCTTAGCGCGCTTAGCGCGCTTAGTGCGCTTAGCCTGTTAGCAGGGCTCTATTAGATGAGATATTGTCCCAGAAGAGGAATCTAACAAGCAGCTGCCATCCCTTTCCCAGCTGGGCCCAGCCTTCCCACCTCCACCTCAATCAACAGCATAGAGATAGCCCCTGATAGCCGAGCGTCGATAACCCACAGCTTGATTTACGGCTGTCATGTGCCTATCTGCTGATGCACCGCAGAGAAAAAGCGGAGAGCCGAGATCGTCTAGTCTGCTCTGCTCCGACATGGAAGTGATTGTAGAAACCAGGAAGTCAACAACCCATGTTCACCCTGCTAGTCCATTGAGACTCTATTACGTTCTGGTCCTTGACAGCAGATTTGGGATCTACTATCCACAGCCATTAACCATGATCAGCTAAATCATACAACTGATTCTGAACCTATCTGAAGAAGGAGAAAAGACCTGGAAGTGTGTCAGAGCTCAGGGACTAAAAGTTGTAGCTCAGTTGCAGCATACAGAGCGCATTGCATCACATTGTACCCCTCGTCCCCGTCCCCTGTCTGTCCGCTGTGCCCTTTTTTGGGGGAAACACCACCTGCCTTTCCATAAGCGTGCACTGTATTTACCAATGAGCACAAGAGCGTAACAGTGCACAAAGTGGAACAGCAGAATGCTAATTGAGTAAGCATATTTAAAACAGAATTTAATGACAGTGTATTTACAGCTGCTTGTCACATAGGCAGAGAAAAAGCTTCTGTTAGTGATAAACCCCTGCAGCTAATAATTGTTTGAGGTCTCTCTCTCTCTCTCTCTCTCTCTCTCTCTCTCTCTCTCTCTCTCTCTCTCTCTCTCTCTCTCTTTCTCTCTCATTCACACGCCCACGCGAGGCGAGGCTCAGTCCCAGGTCTGCTTCTCTTCTCTTGTCTGTCTCAAACGCACACACACACACACACACACACACACACACACACACACACACACACACACACACACACACACAGACACGTACACACAAACACAGATAAAAGTTCCTTCTGTTTCCCCTTTGAAGTCAGAGGTTTGAGAGGAAACTTCCGTTGACTGTTAGTTCTGCCTGTGTGCACTTTAAGTTTTTTATCTCCCTACACGGAGGAACTTGTTTTGTAGTTGTTGTTTAGTCAGTGTGTAGTCCAAGTATTTGCTCTTATCCCCCCTCCTATCTAAAAGTATACTCCATTAAATACACCTTTAGTGCCATAAAGGTACCTCTTTCCTGTAGGTGCAGTAATGCTTCATATCGTCCCAGGCTCAGCCTAAGTACAGAGGGCAGCAATAAACACTCTCATGCATTGGGAATGAGTTAGAGAATGAATTATTGACTAAATAGTAAAGAAAAGCTAATGAAATGACTCTGGCCCCGTTTAAACACCACACAGGGCCTTGTTAAAGCTACGTATTACCCCTGCCATGTTTTATTCATAGCTTCATATACATCCATACATACTGCATGCACACACGCACACACACACACACACACACACACACACACACACACACACACACACACACACACACACACACACACACACACACACACTATGCCCATTGTTGTAAACTGTCCCTCATTGTAAGCATGTTTTATTCATGACAGCGGGTTGGGGATAATGCGGTCCCCATGGCAGTGTCTGACCCCAGACGTGTGTGTGTGTGTGTGTATATGAGTGTGTGTGTGTGTGTGTGTGTGGAGGATGGGCGAGGTCATTGACTGCCCGCTACAGAGTGGTTCCCTGGTCTGTGAGAGCATTCTAATAGTGTTAACCTGAGGTGAGTTAGGGAGAGGAACGTGGTCAAAGAGAGAGTTCCACATCACAGGCAGGCTTTGATCAGGCTTTGATCTCAGTGCTGTGGAAACCCATCAGCCGAGCCTTGCTACTGTTGATGGAAGCAGGTGGGAGGGGGCTAAGCTTCACTTGGTTGATGTGTTGATGTGTGTGTGTGTGTGTGTGTGTGTGTGTGTGTGTGTGCTGTGAACATTTGTGTGCGTGTGTGTATG